>NC_057799.1:160715786-160967930 GCF_018294505.1 Triticum aestivum | reverse complement strand
GGGGTCTACTGCTATTCCTTCTCCGGATATAACATGTCCGAGGAATCCAACTTCCTTCAACCAAAACTCACATTTGCTGAACTTGGCGTATAACTGATGTTCTCTGAGCTTCTCAAGTACCAAACGCAAATGTTCCTTATGCTCCTCTTCATTCTTGGAATAAACCAAAATGTCATCAATGAACACTACGACGAACTTATCCAAAAACTCCATAAACACTTTGTTCATCAGGTTCATGAAATAGGCAGGTGCGTTAGTCAGACCAAATGACATAACGGTATACTCATATAGCCCATACCTGGTGGTAAAAGCCGTCTTAGGTATATCCTGCTCTCGAATCTTCAACTGATGGTATCCTGATCGTAGATCGATCTTGGAAAATACCTTAGATCCTTGTAATCGGTCAAACAAATCATTGATCATCGGCAGTGGGTACTTATTTTTGATGGTCACTTCATTCGATCCACGATAATCAACAACCATCCTCAACGATCCATCTTTCTTCTCCACTAGAAGTACGGGTGATCCCCAAGGTGAAGAACTTGGGTGAATATAGCCTTTATCCAGTAACTCCTTAATCTGCTTCTTAATATCCTCCAAATCTTTTGCGGGCATTCTGTACGGTCTCTTAGATATTGGCCCTGTGCCTGGCAAAAGCTCAATAAAAAACTCAATGTCTCTATCTGGTGGCATGCCTGGCAACTCTTCTGGAAATACATCCGGGTAATCCTTCACCACTGGTACTTCCTCCTGTACAACTCCTGATAAGGAATTCACCTGAGTCCTCTTCGGCATATGCCGGGATACATACTTAATCCTTCTTCCTTCTGGGGTGGTAAGCAAAATCGACTTACTGGCGCACTCAATGTTCCCTCCATACTTCGGTAACCAATCCATGCCTAATATCACATCCAATCCTTGCGTTCCAGTACTATTAGGTCCGAGGGAAACACGTAGTTACCAATCCTTAATGGTAACCGATCACACCATAAAGTAGCCATATACTCTGCTCCTGGCGAGGTTACTAACATGGGTGACCTAAGGGCTTGGGTTGGCAGTTTATACTTATCCACAAATCCCCTTGATATGTATGAATGTGATGCACCAGTATCAAAAAGAACGAGTGCAGTAAATGACTTAACCAAAAACTTACCTATTACTGCATCTGGCTTAGCTTCAACCTCCTCCACGCTAACGTGGCTCACATGTCCTTTGTTGAAAGGGTTCGGCTTCTTCCCAGAGCTTCCATTGCCATTTCCATTCTGGGCTTCAGGACATTCATTGGCATAATGTCCAGTCTTCTGGCACTTAAAGCAAGTGACTTGGCTTAGGTCTCTCTTAGCTGGGGTTGAAGGGTTGGTACGGTTCTGGCCGTTGCTTCCTCCATTCCCATTTCCATTCTTGGGGCCATTATGGTTGTGCGAACTACCTCCTCCATGGGTATGCTGAAACTGTCCTCCCGATTTCAGGGTAAAACGTGGCTTCTGCTGGGCTCCAGAATTGTACTTCCCTTGTCCATACTTCCTTTTACGGTTTTCAATCTGCTGCTGATTCCCTTCAATCATGAGAGCTCTATCTACCAACTCCTGGTAGTTGTTGAAGGTTGCTACCATCAACTGCATGCTCAGCTCATCATTTAGTCCTTCCAAAACTTCTCCTTCTTGGCTGCATCTGTAGCAACGTCATCTGGAGCATAACGTGCTAACTTACTAAAGTCCTCCACATACTGGCCTACGGTGCGTCTTCCTTGGCTTAGGTTGCGAAACTCACGCTTCTTCATGGCCATAGCTCCTTCTGAAACATGGGCAGTACGGAAAGCTTGCTAAAACTGGTCCCATGTGACAGTGTCAATAGGGTGTGTGGCTGTGTAATTCTCCCACCATGATGCTGCGGGTCCATCAAGCTGATGTGCGGCAAAACGCACTCTCTCCGCATCTGTGCATCCTGCAGTGGTCAACTCCCTTCCAACTTTGCGGAGCCAATCATCTGCAACAATCGGCTCGGTGCTGCTGGAAAACACCGGCGGATTTAGCCTCAAGAAACGGGCTAAGTGATCAACAGGTGGTGGTGGTGGGTTGTTGTTGTTGTTGTTGTTGTTGCCTTGGGTCTGTACTAACACTTGCATCAGGGCATTCTGCTACTGAATCAACTGAGTGATCTCCTGTGGGAAAACAAATCCGGTGTCGCGTCTCGGAGGCATCTGATAGGTTTAGTAAAGGTGAGAATTTAGATTAGAATGAGGTCTAGAGAGAAAACACTACCGATATGCTCATGAGACAAACACAATCAATATCACTCAATCAATCAAACAAGGCATACAATCGATCTAACTATCGTTACGAAGTGCTCGGACTATACTATATACATGGGGGAATACTACTACTGAATTATGGTGGTCTACTAGAAATTTTGATCGGTCGAGGACTCCATGATATCTGCTCCAGCTTCATCAACAAAGTCATCTTCACTGGGGTCTGAGTCGGTGTCGTCGATGATGATGTAGTTATCCGGGCAAGTAGAATCGTCATCTTCTCCTCCTGGTGCTGGGTCTCCCATGAATACTTCGATCTTCTTTATCAGGTCGTCATTCTTCTCCAACAACGTGGCGATCTCCTCCTCATATCTATCGCGCGTAGACTTGAGTTCTTCCTCCAACTCCGTGATCTTGGTCAATGCCTTCTTCAGATCTAACATGTCTGCGCGCATCTGCTTCTCCTGGCGACGAATGTGTTGGTTTTGCTCCTGGATGAAAGCTACAATTGATCCATCCTTCTTGGTGCTGATCATCTCCCATTTCTCATCTCGGTGTCCACAAATCTGATAAATAGTATCCTGAAGCTCCCTATGGTAGACTTCTCCAATGCGTCCCATAGAGACGTGGGCTGCCATGCTCTTCCCTAAACTCCAGGTTGGTGCATCAAAGGAAAACTCTATAGGCTCAGTGACTGGCGTAAACGTCCTTCCTGGAACTTGAACTTGAATCTTCCAGCGCTCCTCTTCTGGTAGTGTGGCTTTGTAAGTCCCGGTGAAGCTTGGTATTCCGATGTTCAGGTACTTAGTGACTTCCTTCAAGTGTCGTCCAAAAGGTGTATCTTCATCCGGTTGCATGAACTTGTTCCTTGCATCCGCCATTCCTAAAATAGTAGAAAAAGTGGATAGGAGTCAGAAATGAGAAGAGAGTAGTGTTCTAGGGTTTAAGCTTAGTGGTCGTGTCCTATAGTCAGCGCGTGCTCTGATACCACCTTTGTAGCGACCATACCTCTAACAGTCTGATCTACCGTGCACCAGTGTCATCCCTGGATCAGTAATGCTAACACGCACAGTACTTGGAGGATTTATAACAGAGTAGCAATCACACACTTATTACAATGAGTATCTTAAGAGAGAAATAAGTATGACAACTATGTCTTAAGGCCATCTAAAAACGATAACAACGGAAGACTTGGAAGATAAGTGAGTCCATCAACTCCAACGGCATCACTGAGTATAAGACCACGACCTAAGGCACCTTACTCGTCGTCTGAAAAGTCTGCAACATGAAATGTTGCAGCCCGAAAACGGGTCAGCACATGGAATATGCTGGCAATGTAACACATAGAGAGTAATGAACATAATAATGCTATACTACATGCATATATGGCTGGTAGAAGGCTCTATGGTTACAGTTTTGCAAAAAGCCAATTTTTCCCTACTGCAAAGGAATAAATTTTATTTAACTATCATGGTGGTTGTTAAACATTGAGAATGGTTGACAGCATCCTCAATCCCAATTAAGTATCATCATTAACCCAACAAAATTATTTAAAGTAACATGATGAGATTCACATGATAATCCAAGTACTAGATACTCAAGATGTCCATAACCGGGGACACGGCTAACCATGATTAGTTTATACACTCTGCAGAGGTTTGTGCACTTTTCCCCACAAGACTCGATCTCCTCCGTTGGGATTCTCGCACTTCATGGTGTTTGAGAAACGGATGACCGAGACACAGTCTTTCAGAAGCGTTAACTCTCTACTCCGGGTAGACAGTACCACCTACATCCGCTACATCTGCTAGTCTACCTCTTCAAGAGCTCACACAACCTACTCAACTATGCTAGAGCCCATAATAGCTTGCGGCTGCACACGGAAGTTTCTAGCATGAATAATCTCATGATCCCTTTGAACCTGGGTGGCGGTCCAAAAGAAAACAGGCAATCCTGGAATACCCAGGTACCTCAATCCACCCAGATGTGAGTTTTAGTTGCCACCTTAGGGTTAACCATTAATAATCAATCTCACATCTGTCATGGTAACACTCAAACCCAATCCACGTCTACTAGCATAGCATAGCAATATGAGCAAACGTAGAAGTAACTCCCAAAGTTTGATAATAAACAGGGCAATAGGTACTACCTCAACTACTTCCCAATTCCCACAGCTTAATTAGATCCTAACCATGCAATGTTTAAGGACTGGTCTAATGCAATAAAAATGGGTAGTAAAAGAAGTATGATCAAAGTGTTAGTTGCCTTGCTGATGATCCGTGAAACTTAGAGATTCGAAGTAGCAAGCGGCGCACTCCGGGTACTCTATCGCAAACAAACAAGCATACAATAAGCACTCATCTAATGCACAGGTAAAAGTCAAATAAAGATCTAACCAGAAAGTTCAACTTAAGAACTCCGGTTTGCAAAAAGAATCGAATCAAACAAAGCAACGAAAGTCAAACGGCGAAAGAAACAAGCTTCGTTTACTAATCTGGATCTAAATCAAATTTTACAGTAGGAAAAACTTGTTTGAATAGGTTAAACGGAAAGATAATTTCGAGACGAAACTCTAGGCGCTTGAATCGCCTGATTCCGATAAACGAGCTAAAAGATAAACCAGAACGAAAATCTGATCAGAAATCGCGATCTGGGAAATCGCGGAAAATCCGATGAAAAAGAAAAATGATGAACAGTTAAACAAACGGACATTCGTTAACTGCGACAAACCGACGAACACGTTCGTTAAAACGAACGGATCGGTGAACGTTCACTAACTAACTAAACCGAAAAAATAAACCGATCTATTAAAAAAAATCTAGGGTTTCGGAAAAAAATAAACCGAATGGTTTTAAAAAAAACAGCACGGCGGCGGCGGCTGCGGTTGTACCTTCGGCGAGGTATTCCGGCGGGCTCCGGCGGGTTCGGGAGAGGGCGGCGAGGGCGGCGGGGCTCGGGCGTCGTCGGGGGCGGTGAGGGGCGACGAGGGCGGCGGCGTACCGGGCTTCCCGAGGCGGCGGCGTCGGGCTCCTACTCCGGCGGGTCCTCTCGGCGGCGGGGCGGGGTGAGGAGAGGGGCGGCGGGGGGAGTATTTAAGGAGGGGGGTGCTGCCTTGGGGGAGGGGCAAGGGGCGGTGGCGACGAGCGGGACTCGGGGCGGCGGCGGTCTCCGTCTCGGTCTCCAGGGAGACGAGGCGCGGGGCTGGGCTGGGACGTCGGCTGGGTTTCGGCCCAGTCGGCGCGCTTCGCGAGTTTTTTTAAATAATTTCGCCGAACCAAAAAAATCGTAGAAAAATAAATAAAAATCCAAAAATTCCAGAACAAATTTTCACCGTCTACTTAAAATAATTAGAACGAGATGAACATTTTCTTGGCCCAAAAATACAGTTTTGAAAACGTGCAATTTTTCTAATGCAATTAAAATTGCAAATAAAATCCGAATAAAATCCAATATTTGATTTTAATATGTTTCCTCCAATATTTCAATTATTTTGGAGAAGTCATATTTTCTCCTCTCATTTATTTTAATACGAAATATTTTTCGGAGAGAAAAATGATTAAAACCAAAAATCCTCGTTTCATTATTTGATAAAAAAAATCAAATATGAAAACCGGGAAAAATCCCCAACTATCTCCTAGGGTCCTTGAGTTACTTAGGATTTCGATGATTTGCCGAAATGCAATAAAATATGCTATGCAATGATGATCTAATGTATAACATTCCAAATTGAAAATTTGGGATGTTACAGAGATACCGACCACCTCCTGTCGTTCCATGAACGATCCAGGCACACAAAAAGGATATTTATTTGAAGTTTTTAGAGGTGGCACATGCAAATTTACTTAGGAAGGCAGGGTAATACCGTATATAGGTAGGTATGGTGGACTCATCTGGAATAACTTTGGGTTCAAGGTTTTTGATGTACAAGCAGAGTTCCCACTTAGTACAGGCGAAGGCTAGCAATTAGATTGAGAAGTGGCCAGCTAGAGAGCAACAACGGTCATAACCATGCATTATGTATAAGTAACATTGGACACTAGCATGAGTAGGATATGAACACCATGAACATAAATATCATAGAGGCTATGTTGGTTTTGATTCAACTACATGCATGAACATGTGCCAAGTCAAGCCACTCAAACTTTCAGAGGAGGATACCATATCATCATACTACATCACAATCATTTTAACGCTATGTTGATATCCAAGATAAATCATTATCAACTCCTAGCTACTTATGCATGGCATGAGAAACTATAATCTCTAATTGTCATTGCAAACATGTTTAATCATAATGGGATGAATCATGGATACTAGGTTAAACATATTTACACAAACAGAACAAGTCGGGTTCATACCAGTTTCTCTCTGCCACGGCCAGTTCATCGAATATCGTCATTATTGCCTTTCACTTGCATGACCGAACAATATGAAAATAATAATAGTGCAAGAGAGCCGTGGACTAAGCTGGAATCTGCAAAACATTTTATTCAACAAGAGAAGACAAGGTAAAATGGGCTCTTTATTAGATCAACAATTATTCATAAGAGAGCCACTCAACATTTTCATCGTGGTCTTCTCCTCGGTAAGACTCGAATAAAAGGAAAAGAAATTCAGAGAAACATACTGAAATATTTTTGGAGTTTTTGGTTTTCTTGAACAAGCAAATAAAAGGGAAAAGCATAAACGAGAAAAACTATTTACACGGGAAAGCTCCCAACAAGCAAAAGAACAACAAGGAAATCTTTTTGGGTTTTCTTTTTAGTGCTACTACTTAGTATGCATAGAAAGTAAACTACTACAACTAATTTTTTAGTTTTTCTAAAGTTTTTCAAACACACAAGAAGAAAGCAAGAAAATAAATCTAAGCATGGATGATACAATGAAAAAGTGTGAACACTCACAAATAGATTGATATGTGTGAAGATGAATATAATGTCGGTGAGAACACGTACTCCCCCAAGCTTAGGCTTTTGGCCTAACTTGGTAGTCGATCAGTAGCCTGGATGGTAGTAGGGATCCTGAGGAGCAGGCATCCACTCATCCCACTGCTGAGGCTCCTCCTCTGCCTCTGAAGCAGCCTGAGCGTCCCGATAGGCGATGATGTCTGCAGGCATAATCCTATATCCGCCCCTGGCAACAGAATCAAACAAAGCAGGTGCAGGCAAGGGAATAATTTCACGAGTTTTAACGCTAAAAACCGGGTTATAAGGAATAGGAATATTAGGATAATCTCGTGCAGGAAAATGATGGAGCTCCGTGGCTGCACAGTCTAAGTAAACCTTAGTCAAAGAGTAATCATGAGGGCGTATCTCAACATTGAAGTGAGCCGCCAAACGAGTAGCAAAAATCCCACCATGTATTTCCCCTTGGGATTTATTGAGATGGAGGCGACGAGCCACAGTAGCTCCCAAGATATGCGTGTTGTCGCCCTCTAGTGCCCGGCATAAAACAGCAAAGTCTGGTGCGCTGAGCGCACCTACTTTCTTTCTAGCAAGCAGACACTTAGCAACAAATAAAGAAAAATAGTGTACGACAGGAAAGTGTATGCTAGCGGCAGTGGTAGCTGACATCCCTCTCTCATCTCCCACTGTCAAAGTGCGATAAAAGTCCTCAAAGCCAGCCATCCTAGGCTCAGCTAAGCTTCCATCATAAGGGATCATGCATATGTCACAAAATTCAGTAAGTGGTATCTGATGGTTTTCAGCATATAAATCAAAGCTCACTCCAGGAGGATTATTTCTAGGCAAGAAAGTAAAACTCTAAACAAAGATATTTGTTAGGATTTGTTGCTGTTCACACTCATCTGTGATGAAGTCGGTTAGGCCGGCATTAGCAGCATATTGTGTGAACTCCTGAAGGATTCCAGCCTCTTCCATGAACTGGGTGTGCAGCCATTCGCACGGCCGTACCTCCGCCAACCTCCGAGGGTGGAGATCACTGTCAGAAAACTCCCCAATAACACCCTTGGAGTTCTCCTTAGAGCCAAACTTCCTAGCCATATTAATGTCCGTGTACAATTTTCTGAAAATTTTTGGGTGACAAAAATTTGTCAACAAAACTTTATTAAATTGAGAGCAACTACTCATAGGGATACATAGAGGCCATAGCAAGCATTCAAACTGCTTAGAACACTAAGAACTCAACATGCAAGCTCATCTACAGCAGCACCAAGAGTAGCTAATTATTCAAAATATAAACCACTAAAACAAAAACTAATTGGATAAATGGTGGAGTCACATACCAAGCAACAATCCCCCGAAACAGTTTCGGAAACGGAGTTTCGAGCAAAGAGATCGAAATCCGCGGGTTTGAGAGCAAGAACACGGGAGAGAGAGAGCAATGGATATTTTTTCTGGAGGTAAGTGATGATGTGGGATGAAGAGGTAAGTGAGGGGGCCCACGTGGGGACCACAACCCACCAGGGCGCGCCCGGGGGTCCTGGCGCACCTAGGTGGGTTGTGCCCACCTGGTGCACCTCCCTGTGATATTATTTGCACCAGAAATTCAAAAATATTCAGAAAAAATCATATTAAATTTTTAGAGCATTATCAGAACTTTTATTTTTTGGTCATTTTTTATTGCACGAGAAATTCAGAAAATAGACGAAACATGGCATTATATTTTATTTAACTAGTAAAAATAGAAAACAAAAAGTAGGGAGAGAAGGTAGTGCTTACTAAATTCATCAACTTCATACCGCTAAAAAATGATTCATTAATAAGGTTGATCAGGTCTTATTAACTACCACTTTCGGTTAGCATGAAACTGAAGAACTTTCGTAAATCACTAAGTTACCTCAATGGGGATATGAATATCCCCAACAATAAGCATTTCATATTTCTTTTTGACAGTAGGTAGAGGTATTTGAAAACTTCCAATAGTGATTGTCGGAGATTTTTCAATAACATTAATACCATTCACTTGGAATTGTTTCTTCGGAAAGTGCACCGTATGCTCATTACCATTGATATGAAAAGTGACCTTGCTATTATTGCAATCAATAACAGCCCCTACAGTATTCAAGAAGGGTCTACCAAGGATAATCGACATGTTGTCGTCCTCGGGCATCTCAAGTATAACAAAGTTAGTCAAAATAGTAACATTAGCAACAACAACAGACACATCCTCACAGATACCGATGGGTATGGCCGTTGATTTGTCAGCCATTTGCAAAGATATTTCAGTAGGTGTGAGTTTATTCAAGTCAAGTCTTTTATATAAAGAGATAGGCATAACACTAACACCAGCTCCTAAATCACACAAAGCAGTTTTTACAAATTCTTTTTGATAGAGCAAGGTATAGTTGGTATTCCCGGATCTCACGGTTTTTTAGGTACTCCATCTTTGAAAATATAATTAGCAAGCATAGTGGAGATTTCAGCTTCCGGTAGTTTTCTCTTATTAGTGATGATGTCTTTCATATACTTTGCATAAGGAGGCACTTTCAAGATATCAGTCAAGCGAGTACGCAAAAAGATGGCCTCAACATTTCAGCAAAGCGTTCAAATTCATCATCATCTTTCTTTTTAGTTGACTTGGGTGGAAAAGGCATAGGTCTTTGAACCCACGGTTCTCTTTCTTTACCGTGTTTTCTAGCAATGAAGTCACTTTTATCATACCTTTTATTTTTAGGTTGTGGGTTATCAAAATCAACAGGTGGTTCTATCTCAACATCATTATCTGGTTGTTTATTATTTGGTTCAGCATCTTCATGAACATCAGCATTATCTTTTTCATTATCACTAGGTGGATGTTGATTACCAGATTGAGTTTCAGCATCTGAGATAGAAGTTTCATTTTCATTATCAGGAGGTTTCTCTATTTTAGGTTCACTAGAAGCATGCAAAGTCCTATCATTTTTCTTCTTATTTTTCTTTTTAGAAGGACTAGGTGCACTAGTGTTTTTTCTTTGTGAATCTTGTTCAATTCTTTCTGGGTGTCCCTCAGGATAAAGTGGTTCCTGAGTCATTTTACCTCCTCTAGTTGCAATTCTAATAGCGAAGTCATGTATATTATTATTCATTTCATCAAGCAATTCTCTTTGAGATTTAGCAACTTGTTCTAACTGGGTTTGAACCATATAAGCATGTTTTCCAACACCTCTAACATCATTTGAGATTCTAAATAACAAGTCACTCAAGCGAGCAATCATATCAGAATTATATTTCAATTGTTTCATAACATTTGCATTGAAGTGATCTATTTTCTAATGTAGTTTTCAAACTCATAAAGGCATTGACTAGGATGCATATTGTGAGGATTGTCATTATCATTGAATTTCATTAGAGAATTTACCTCTACCACCTTAGGCAGTGGTGGTGTATTAAGCCCATGTATTTCTTCAATAGGAGGTAAAATTTTAACATCCTCAGCTTTAATACCTTTTTCCCTCATAGATTTCTTTGCCTCTTGCATATCTTCAGGACTGAGATATAATATACCCCTCTTCTTTGGAGTGGGTTTAGCCGGTGTTTCAGGAAGAGTCCAATCATCATAAATTCTCAATATATTCTTCAATAATTTTTTAGCTTGTCCAACAGTTCGTTCCTTGAAAACACAACCAGCACAACTATCTAGGAAGTCCCTAGAAGCATTGGTTAGTCCATTATAGAAGATATCAAGTATTTCATTTTTCTTAAGAGCATGATCAGGAAAAGCATTAAGTAATTGGCAAAACCTCCCCCCAAACTTGTGGGAGACTCTCTTCTTTAGTTTGCACAAAGTGAAATATTTCCTGTAAGGCAGCTTGTTTCTTATGAGCAAGAAAATATTTTTCAGAGAAGTAATATATCATATCCTGGGTACTACGCACACAACCAGGAGTAAGAGTATTGTACCAAGCTTTAGCATCACCCTTTAATGAGAAAGGAAATAACTTGAGAATAAAGTAATATCGAGTTTTCTCATCATGAGTAAAAAGGGTGGCTATATCATTCAACATAGTAAGATGTGCCACAACAGTTTCAGTTTCATAACCATGGAAAGGATCAGATTCAACCAAAGTAATTAACTCTAGGTCGACAGAGAATTCATAATCCTTATCATCTATAAAGATAGGTGAAGTAGCAAACTTAGGATCACATTTCATTCTAGCATTCAGAGATTTTTCTTTATACTTGCATAGTAATTTCTCTAGATCATCTCTATCCCTACAAGCAAGAATATCTCTAGTTGTTTCCTCATTCATAACATAACCTTCCGGTACCTTAGGCAATTCATATCTAGGAAGGCTAGTTCTAGCAGGTGTTTCAGGAGTTTCAGTTTCAAGCTCATCATCAGATTCAACGACATCATGTTGTATTACTCTTGCAATTTGTTCATCAAGAAATTCACCAAGTGGCACATCATCATTATAAAGCAAGGTACTAGCATCATCATAAGAATTATCCATAGCAGAAGTAGCATCATCAATAACTTGCGACATATTAGAATTGATAGCATGTGGTGGTGTTGCAAGTTTGCTCATAACAGAAGGTGAATCTAAAGCAGAACTGGATGGCAGTTCCTTACCTCCCCTCATCTTAGATGGATAAATCTTAGGCTTAGGATCCTTCAGATTCTTCATAGTGATAATATGATAATAATCCCAAGTGACTCAACAAATATAGCTATGCTTCCCGGTAACGGCGCCAGAAAAAGGTCTTGATAACCCACAAGTATAAATCTTAGGCTTATGGAAAGAACTTGCATGACATCTTTTATCCTACCCTCGCCAGCAACGGCGCCAGAAAAAGGTCTTGATAACCCACAAGTATAGGGGATCGCAACAGTTTTCGAGGGTAGAGTATTCAACCCAAATTTATAGATTCGACACAAGGGGAGCCAAAGAATATTTGAAGGTATTAGCAGCTGAGTTGTCAATTCAACCACACCTGGAGATTAATTATCTGCAGCAAGTAATCAGTAGCAAAGTAGTATGATAGTTTTGATAGTAGTGACAACACCAATGGTAACAGTAACAGTGATAGCAGTAATTTTGTAGCAAGTGTAACAGTGATGATAGCAGTAGTAACTTAGCAGAAACAATATAAGATAAATTCGTAGGCATTGGATCGGTGACTTGTTGGATGATATTCATCATGAGACAGTTATAACCTAGGGCGATACGGCACTAGCTCCCGTTCATCAATATAATGTAGGCATGTATTCTGTAAATAGTCGTACGTGCTTATGGAAAGAACTTGCATGGCATCTTTTGTCCTACCCTCCCCGACAACGGCGCCAGAAAAAGGTCTTGATTACCCACAAGTATAGGGGATCGCAACAGTTTACGAGGGTAGAGTATTCAACCCAAATTTATAGATTCGACACAAGGGGAGCCAAAGAATATTTGAAGGTATTAGCAGCTGAGTTGTCAATTCAACCACACCTGGAGATTAATTATTTGTAGCAAGTAATCAGTAGCAAAGTAATACGATAGTTTTGATAGTAGTGACAACAGCAATGGTAACAGTAACAGTGATAGCAATATTTTTGTAGCAAGTGTAACAGTGATGATAGCAGTAGTAACTTAGCAAGAACAATATAAGATAAATTCGAAGGCTTTGGATTGGTGACTTGTTGGATGACATTCATCATGAGACAGTTATAACCTAGGGTGATACGGCACTAGCTCCAGTTCATCAATATAATGTAGGCATGTATTCCGTAAATAGTCATACGTGCTTATGGAAAGAACTTGCATGACATCTTTTGTCCTACCCTCCCGTGGCAGCGGGGTCCATATTGGAAACTAAGGTATATTAAGGCCTCCTTTTAATAGAGAACCGGAACAAAGCATTATCACATAGTGAATACATGAACTCCTCAAACTGCGGTCATCACCGGGAGTGGTCCCGACTATTGTCACTCCGGTTTGCCGGATCATAACACGTAGGAGGTGACTATAACTTGCAAGATCGGATCTAAAACATGGATATAATTATGATAACATAAACGGTTCAGACCTGAGTTCATGGCACCTAGGCCCAAAGTGACAAGCATTAGGCATAGCAAAGTCATAGCAACATCAATATTAGAACATAGTGGATACTAGGGATCAAGCCCTAACAAAACTAACTCGATTACAGGATGAATCTGATCCAACTACTCACCGACCAGCAAGCCTATGAAGGAATTACTCACTCCCGGTGGGGAGCATCATGGAATTGGTGATGGAGAAGGGTTGGTGATGATGAAGAACGAAGATCCCCTCTCCGGAGCCCCAAACGGACTCTAGATCTGGCCTCCCGATGAAGAACAGGAGGTGACGGCGGCTCCGTCTAGTGGATCGCGATAATTCTTTCTCCCTGATTTTTTATGGAAAAATAGGATTTTATAGCGTTGGTTTCAGGGTCTGCGGGGCCACCAGGTGGGGACAACCCACCTGGGCGCGCCTGATGAGGGGGGCGCGCCCTGGTGGGTTGTGCCCTCCCAGGTGCCCCTCTCTGGCAGGTCTTGGCTCCAGAAATTATCTTTTATTGTATAAAAATTCCTTGCAAAGTTTCGTTCCATTCCGAGAACTTTTATTTCTGCACAAAAGCAACACCATGGTAATTCTGCTGAAAACAGCGTCAGTCCGGGGTTAGTTTCATTCAATTCATGCAAATTAGAGTCCAAAACAAGAGGAAAGTCGTTAGCAAAAGTAGATATGTTGGAGACGTACCAATGCATTGCTAGGTGATAGACCTATTACAGGAGCAGATGCGGACGTTATGAACGTCTGGCAAGCTCGATATGATGACTACTTGATAGTTTAGTGCACCATGCTTTACGGCTTAGAACCGGGACTTCAAAAATGTTTTGAACGTCATGGAGCATATGAGATGTTCCAAGAGCTGAAATTGGCATTTCAGACTCATGCCCGTGTCGAGAGGTATGAGACCTCTACTTTGCCTACAAGATGGAGGAGAATATCTCTGCCAGTGAGCATGTGCTCAGAATGTCTAGGTACTACAATCGCTTGAATCATGTGGGAGTTAATCTTCCAGATAAGATAATGATTGACAGAGTTCTCGAGTCACTATCACCAAGCTACTAGAACTTCGTGATGAACTATAATATGCAAGGGATGACGAAAATGGTTCCCGAGGTCTTCGCGGTGCTGAAATCGACGAAGGTAGAAATCAAGATAGAGCATCAAATGTTGATGGTTAACAAGACCACTAGTTTCAAGAAAAAGGGCAAGGGAAAGAAAGGGAACTTCAAGAAGAATGGCAAGCAAGTTGCCACTCCCATGAAGAAGCCCAAAGCTGGACCCAAGCCTGAAACTGAGTGCTTCTACTTCAAAGGAAATGGTCAGTGGAAGTGGAACTGCCCCAAATACTTGGCGGGATAAGAAGGATGGCAGAGTGAACAAAAGTATATTTGATTATTGATGTGTACCTTACTAGTGTTCATAGTAGCCCCTGGCTATTCGATACGGGTTCAGTTACTAAGGTTAGTAACTCGAAACAGGAGTTGCAGAATAAACAGAGACTAGCTAAGGACGAGGTGACGATGTGTGTTGGAAATGATTTCAAGGTTGATAAGATCACCATCACACACTCCCTCTACCTTCGGGGTTAGTGTTCAAACGTAAATAAATGATATTTGGTGTTTGCGTTGAGCATGAATATGACTGGATCATGTTTATTGCAATACGGTTATTCATTTAATTCAGAGAATAATTGTTATTCTGTTTACATGAATAAAACCTTCTATGGTCATACACCCAATGTGAATGGTTTATTGAATCTCGATCGTAGTGATACACATATTCATAATATTGACGCCAAAAGATGCAAAGTTGATAATGATAGTGAACATACTTGTGGCTCTGCTGTTTAGGTCATATTGGTGTAAAGCGCATGAACAAACTCCATGTGGCTGGACTTTTGGAATCACTTGATTATGAATCATTTGATACTTGTGAACCATGCCTCATGGGCAAGATGACAAAAACTCCATTCTTCGGAACAATGGAGCGAGCTAATAACTTATTGGAAATAAATACATACCGATGTATGCGGTCCGATGAGTGTTGAAGCACGCGACGGGTATCGTTATTTTCTGACCTTCATAGATGATTTGAGTAGGTATGGGTATATCTACTTAATGAAACACAAGTCTGGAACATTTGAAAAGTTCAAAGAGTTTCAGAGTGAAGTGGAGAATCATCATAACAAGAAAATAAAGTTTCTACGATCTGATCGCGGAGGCGAATATTCAAGTTACGAGTTTGGCTCTCATTTAAAACAATGTGGAATTGTTTCACAACTCACGCCACCTGGAACACCACAACAAAATGGTGTGTCTGAACGTTGTAACTGCACTTTATAAGATATGGTGCGATCTATGATGTCTGTTACCGATTTACCACTATCATTTTGGGGTTATGCATTAGAGACAGTTGCGTTCACGTTAAATAGGGCACCGTCTAAATCGGTTGAGACGACACCGTATGAACTATGGTTTTGCAAGAAACCTAAGCTGTTGTTTCATAAAGTTTGCGATTGCAACACTTATGTCAAAAGGCTTCAGACTGATAAGCTCGAACCCAAATCGGGAAGTGCGTCTTCATACGATACCCTAGGGAAACAATTGGGTAGACCTTCTACCACATATCCGAAGGCAAGATCTGTCGGCGTTCTGGGAACGGGGGTCCCCAGACTTGCCTGCCTGCGGCCCACGGCGTGGCTATGCTAGCGGGCCTGTATGGCCCATCTTCATCAACAAGGCACTCAAGACCCTCGTGAGGGGGCCAAGCCTCGCGAGGCGGACGGCGCGAGACCTCCTCGGGAGCGGCCTCACTAGGCTACCTCGCGAGGAGCGGAGATATCCAGGCGGGGCAAACCTCACGAGGCTCTCATGACGTGAGCCATGACGACCGGCACCAGGCGGGCGCCAGCGTGCGCAGCATCCTTGTTTCCTCTTTGGTGCTAAGGAGGCAGGCACAGGCGCGGAGTACCGAGGCATCAGACAAAGGTTTCCATATCGGTGCAACGAGACCAAGACCAGCAGAAAGGCAAGGCGGAGGTCACCATGGAGCCCAAGACGACGTCACCACCAGTCTTTTGCAGGCGAAGACCGCTTTTGTCAGGATAGCTTGTACTAGCAGTCCCCTTTCAAATTTGCCTGCCGTTGTTGGCTCCCTTCCCGCTCAATATTTGGGGAGAGGACCAGGGCTTATATAAGTAGAGCTTGCCACCACAGAGGGGGGGCGATCGAGTTCTCATCCACAAGTCCACAGAGCACAAGAACACCTCAACCTCAGGAGGCTGTTCTTCCCCTTGTACTGTTCTTCATCAGCCCAAGAGGCAATCCACCACCACACATTGGAGTAGGGTATTACACCACAACGGCGGCCCAAACCAGTATAAATCTTGTGTCTTTCCGTGTTGTGAGTTCGTCGAGTTCGTTCGCGAGATCTTAGCGAGCTAGGGCGTAGATCGGTAGGAGGGAAAGAACTTCGCGCGCACCCCAGAGTTTGAACCTTAAGGGTTTTGCCGGAACCCCACATCCGACATTTTGCGCGCCAGGTAGGGGTGCACCGTAGCTTCTCTCCACCGGCCTACCCCCGCACCGCCGCACTTCGCCCCCATGGCGGGTGCCCCGCCATCCGCTCCTGCGGCCGGTGTTGACGACGGGGCCAGGGGGCTCCGAGCCCTGGCCCCTGCCCTGCGACGGGTGCGATGGCCACCCAAGTTCAGGCTGGAGATGCCGCCGCGCTACGATGGCGTGGCGGACCCGTGGCCGTTCCTACTGGCGTACGAGGAGGCCGTCCTCGAGGCCGGGGGCGATGACAAGGTCATGGCCAACTGGTTCCCCATGGCCCTCGCCGGCGAGCCACGCGCCTGGCTGCTCGACCTCCCTGGATCCATGGTGGCGTCCTGGGGGGAACTCCGCGACCCCTTCACTGCTTGCTACGCGGTGCCGGGGCACCATGCAGTCGCAGCCCTGCTGGGTGGCTCTCAAGCACCGCCTTCAGATCGCCATGTCAAGCCGTTCCTCCGTCAGATTGGGACCGCTTCCAAGCGCCCGAGGGCTATGCTAGGTTGGGCTGCAGCAGAGGCCGACCTCACCTTCAGCTCAGAAGACCATCCCGACTCCATCGTCGGCTCGGGCATGCTCCCAATGCTCTGCACGCCCACCATCTGCAACGTGGTTGTTACCAAGACCCTCATCGACGGCGGTGCCGGCCTCAACTTGCTCTCCGTGGAGGCCTTCAGCCTTCTTCACGTGCCACTCGAGCGGCTCAGTCTCAGCAATCCCTTCTTAGGAGTTGGTGGCGGTGCTGCCCACTCTCTGGGATAGATCCGTCTCAGTCACCTTCGGCACGCGCGACAACTACCGCACTGAGCTGGTCGACTTCGACATCGCCCACATCGGCCTCCCGTACAACGCCATCCTCGGGTACCCAGCTCTCGCCCAGTTCATGGCGGCGACTCACCCGGCCTATAACCTCATGAAGATGCCTGGGAGCAAGGGCGTCCTCACCATCAAGGGGGACACCAAGGAGGCCGTAACGGCACTCAAGCTTGCCTTCAAGACCGCCGTGGTGGCGCAGCCCGCCGGCGCAGGCACCCCCAAAGCCAAGGAGGCCGCGCCTACCAAGAAGAAGCAGCTGTTCACCCAAGACAAGGCGGAAACCAAGCAGGTGCTAGTCAATGAGGACGGACCTTCATGAGCCACCTTTACCATAGGTGCCGGCCTCAATTCCGTCCAAGAAGAGGCACTGGTGAGGTTCTTGCGCGCAAACAAGGACATATTCGCATGGGAGCCCAATCAGCTGGTAGGGGTTCCAAGAGAGGTGATTCAGCATCACTTAAGGGCGTGCCCCAACATGCGCCCTATCAAGCAACGAGCGAGGCGGCAATCCACGGAGAAGCAAGCCTTCATCATCTAGGAGACCCGCAAGCTGGAGGCGGCGGGTGCCATTCGCGAGGTTCGGTATCCCACATGGCTCGCAAACCCCGTCGTAGTGCCGAAGAAAGGCGGGAAGGAACGGATGTGCGTCGATTTCACCAAACTTAATAAGGCCTGCCCCCAAGATCTGTTCCTGCTCCCACGCATCGATCAGATCGTTGACTCCACCGCCGAGTGCGACCTGTTGTGCCTCCTGGACGCATTCTCAGGGTATCACCAGATCAAGATGGCGGTGGAAGACGTAGAGAAGACAGCCTTCCTGACCCCGTGTGGGGTGTACTGCTACACATGCATGCCCTTCGGGCTGCGCAACGCGGGCGCGACCTTTCAGCGGCTGATGCACATCGCCTTGGGGCGGCAGCTCGGGAGAAACACAGAGGCCTATGTCGACGACATAGTGGTGAAGTCTCGGGAGGCGAGAACCCTGATTCAAGACTTGGAAGAGATCTTCGAGAGCCTGCGTCAGGTGAACTTGCGGCTTAACCCGGAGAAGTGTGTGTTTGGTGTCCCTTCCGGCAAGCTGCTGGGACTCCTTGTATCCCATAGAGGGATCGAGGCGAACCCAGAGAAGATCAAGGCCATCGAGGACATGAGCCCGCCGCAGACCCTCAGAGAGATGCAGAAGCTGGCGGGACGAGTGACCGCGTTGGGGCATTTCATCTCCAAGCTGGGAGAGCGCGCCTTCCAGGACACCAGAGGCCGACCGAGCCTTCCAAGACCTCAAGAAATACCTGACCAGCCCTCCTGTGATGGTGGCACCACGACCTCTCGAGCCCTTAGTGCTCTACCTTGCTGCCACCCCGTACTCCGCCAGCGCATCGCTGGTGGCGGTTCGGGAGGAGCACCAAGCCAAGGGCGCGCCGCGCTAAGCTATAGATGAAGTAATGCAGGGTCAGGAAGGCGCCGCAAAAGCCTCAGCACCAGAAGACCAAGCTCGGCAAGACAACGTCGCCGAGATTCCCGAAAGCAGTCAGGCCTCAGGAGCCCCTCCACCTCAGGAGACGCCCCAATCTCCGCAAGACCCGAGCCTTGCCAACGCGCCAGCCCTTGTCGAGCACCCAGTGTATTTTGTCAGCACGGTGTTGCGGGACGCAAGGGCACGATACCCCATGCCTCAGAAGCTCCTGCTCGCGCTCTTGGTGGCCTCGCGCAAGCTGCGGCACTACTTCCAGGGCCACCCCATCAAGGTCGTCTCGGCCTACCCATTGGAGAGGGTGCTCAGGAGCCCCAACTCGGCTGGAAGGGTCGCCGAGTGGAACATCGAGCTGCAAGCATTCCAGTTGGAGTTTAGCACTACCAGGGTCGTCAAGGGGGCCGCGCTCGCTGATTTTTTGGCAAAATGGACGGATGCCCGGACACTTGAAGAAGGCGAAGACCGATCCACCTCACCAGGAAGCGAGGCACCGGACGGGTGGGTCATGTACTTCGATGGCGCCTTCGCGCACCAAGGCGCAGGGGCTGGAACAGTACTAATCTCGCCCACTCAGGACATGCTCTATTACGCCGTGCAACTCTGCTTTCAGCATGGCAAGAAGGTCTCCAACAACATCGCAGAATACAAAGGCCTCATAGCTGGCCTGAAGGCCGCAGCAGCTCTGGGGGTGAAGCGCCTTACCATTAGAGGCGACTCGCAGCTCCTCGTCAACTTCTCCAACAAAGTATATGAGCCAAAGGACGAGCATATGGAGGCATACCTCGCGGAGGTGCGCAAGGTGGAGAAGCAATTCGCGGGCTTGGAGCTGACACACGTACCCCGGGGCACCAACAAGGAAGCCGACGACATTGCCAGGAGAGCATCCAAGCGACAGCCACAAGAGCCCGGTGTCTTTGAGTAATGGCTCTTCAAGCCATCGGCGACACCACCACTTTCAAGCACAGCCCAGCCTCGGGAGGAGCTTCCACAGCCTCCTGTCTCAGGAGCCCCGGCCTGTGGCCCGACCTCAGGAGCTCGCTTGCCCTTGGCGCTTGAACCTCAGGAGGGATGCTGGACCAAGGAATTCAAAGAGTATCTGATGCAAGGGGCGCTGCCAGAAAAGGAGGAGGATGCAGAGCGTGTGGTTTGGCAAGCCACGGCGTACTACATCCACGATGGCGAGCTATACAGGAAGCGGCCAAACGATGTTTCTTTGCACTGCATTTCTAGGGACCAAGGGAAGGAGCTGCTAACTAACATACACGGTGGTGACTACGGGCACCACTCGTCATCACGGACCCTCGTCGGCAAAGCATTCCGCAGTGGGTTCTACTGGCCCACTGCGCTCAACGACGCAGCTGAGCTGATGAAGTCCTGCGAAGTCTGCCAGTTCCACGCCAAGCAAATTCATCAGCCGGCTCAGGGCCTCCAAACCATTCCGCTCACGTGGCCGTTCGCGGTCTGGGGGCTGGACATCCTGGGCCCGTTCCCTCGAGCGCCTGGGGGCTACCGTTACCTCTACGTCGCCATCGACAAGTTCACCAAGTGGGCGGAAGTGGAAGCCGTCCGCACCATCCAGCCGGCTCTGCTGTCAAGTTCATCAAGGGCCTCGTGAGCCACTTCGGGGTCCCCAACCGCATCATCACAGATAACGGCTCACAGTTTACTAGTAACCTCTTCAAAACCTACTGTGCTAACCTTGGAACGCAGATCTGCTACGCTTCGGTGGCGCACCCCAGGAGCAATGGTCAGGCCGAACGCGCCAATGCGGAGGTCCTGAGGGGCCTCAAGACTAGGACCTTCTAGAAGAAGCTCGAGGCCTGTGGCAGGGGCTGGTACGACGAGCTCCAGTCCGTGCTGTGGTCCATCCGCACCACCGCCACCAAGCCAACGGGCAAGACCCCATTCTTCCTTGTCTACGGAGCTGAAGCGGTCCTCCCTCACGAGGTCAAGCTGCGCTCCGCACGGGTCCTGGCGTTCGATGAAACGCAGCAGGACGCCATGCGGGGGATGGACCTCGTGCTGGGGGAGGAACAACGTCGCGAAGCCGCACTGAGGGCAGCAAGGTACCATCAAGCGCTGCGGCGATACCACTGCCACAGCATCCGCTCCAGGACACTCGAGGTAGGCGACCTCTTCCTGAGGCGGGTCCTCTCCAGGGAAGGGCTGCACAAGCTTTCACCCATGTGGGAGGGCCCGTTCAGGGTCGTCCATGTCTCCAGGCCTGGCGCCGCGCGCCTGGAGACGCAGGACGGGATACCTATCTAGAATGCCTGGAACATCCAGCACCTCCGGAAGTTCTACCCATGAAGCAAGGCCCAGAGCCTGTGAAGAAAGGCCCGGAGCCTGTGAAGAAGGCCCGGTGCCTGTGAAGAATCGCCGCCCGTGACACTCTCACGTAATAATGAGTGGGGCTATACACGCCCCAGTGTCTCAAGAGCGCCGGCCTCAGGCCCTGGGGCTCCTGCCCACGCCTAGTGGCAGCACTTAGCTCCGCGCTGGTGAGAAGGCTTGAAGACTGGACTAGGTGCCGAACACGGCTTTTCATTTGCTTTCCGTAGTTGGCTCTCTTTTCCTTAATCAAAGTTTACCTTTGGTGTTCCTTGCTGATTCGATTCCCTCGCCTCTTACCGCATTTTCCAGCTCTGGTTCGCTCGTGTTCTCTCTCTCGCATACCTCGCGAGGGGGCTAGGCAGGTGCCCTCACGAGAATTTTTCTCCTCTCTACCTTCTCGCGAGCCACCCTCGTTCGAGCCCAAAAACTGGCGCATCTCTCCTAGTCCATGCCCCCTGGGTACCGCGATGCAAAGCGCCAGGTCAAGGCTTGGGTGGATGGAAAATCTTCTAGCGCACCTCCTAACGAATTTTTGCAGTTCCTGAGCAAACACAGACCTCCAGGTCAAGATGGACACGAGGAAACAAATGCCTCGTAAGGAAGAGGGCGTCCCGAATGCACTAGGTTAATTTATCTTTGAGCAAAATAACAACACGGCACGGGAACAACACGCACAGTGCAATAACCAAGGAAGCACAGTTCGATAGACGCCCCTCTGGGCCCATACTGGTTTCATTTTTGATGCAAAAAAAGAGCAAAACAACCCGCAGAGACAGGCCCTTAGCGACACCCCGAGCCTAGCCAGACCCTTCCTCGCGCTTCACGGAGGCACGACGACGAGATGACCCATTGTCGCCCTCAAAGTGGGCGCGGCGGCTGGTCGTAGCCACCACTACTGGAGCTGTCGCCGGAGGAAGAGCCGCCATAGCTCGACGGGACACGGTCGCCGCCGAGGGCAGCCTCGCCCTCATCCTCGTCACGACCGTCACCAAGGCCGAGCACCTCCTCACCGTCATTCGCCTCGGGCCAGCACCCGGCGCGGCAACCATTTTCCCCAAACACCCTCACATAGAGGGTCGATCCACCATCGTACTTGAAGTGGAGGGTGCACCGCCTACCCGCGAACGTCTGCCAACCGCGGGTCAGGGCTATGTTGCCCATGGCGGAAGTCTCGACCGCAACCCAAGAGGCCTTACTGCAGCAACCATCCGCCTGCAACCAGAGCCCGCCTGGACCAGAGGCCGGCAGTTCGTCGACGAAGAAGCACGGAAGCTGGAGCCAGTTGCCGGCCGGGTTCTCCGACCAGACAACGAACTCCGGCGACACCTCCGCCCGAATGGAAGCATGGACGGGGAGGCCGCGCCACCATGGCATGCCTCCCTTCGTCAACTGGGCCGCCATGGCTGGGACGACCCCCTCCGCGTGCCGCGGTGCCGCCACGACGGTGGGCCGCGGCGGGGGTCGTGACGTGCTTGCACGGACGGCCGCGTCCGCGCTTGGGCGCCGGGGAGCCGGGTCCCTCACGAGGGGCCTTCCCCTTGTCGGCGGCAGAGAACTTCCTTCGTGGCGCCATTGGTGGCGCTGTTAGCAATGGAGCGAGGAGGAAGAAGCAAGCGAGCAAGGAAGAGATGGGCGACGGGGGCTCCGCCCCCCTTCTCATTTATAGCGGAAGAAGGCCAACCGGTGCCCCCCACGATCACAGGTAATGATGGTTTTCCTTGCATGTCGCAGGGACTTGTCAAGTCGTGCAGTTGCCGAGGTGACATGGGGAAGTGGAGACGCCCACGCCCAATCAACCGCCACGCGTCGACCGAGGCCGCCGGCTTTGGGGGCCTGCGGCGCTCCGTACTTGACCCTTGGCTTCGTCGCGAAGCCAAGCCCGAGCGCACCTTGGGCCTGGGGGCTACTGTCGGCGTTCTGGGAACGGGGGTCCCCAGACTTGCCTGCCTGCGGCCCACGGCGTGGCTATGCTAGCGGGCCTGTACGGCCCATCTTCATCAACAAGGCATTCAAGACCCTCGCGAGGGGGCCAAGCCTCGCGAGGCGGACGGCGCGAGACCTCCTCGGGAGCGGCCTCACTAGGCTACCTCGCGAGGAGTGGAGATATCCAGGCGGGGCAAACCTCACGAGGCTCTAGTGACGTGAGCCATGACGACCGGCACCAGGCGGGCGCCAGCGCGCGCAGCGTCCTTGTTTCCTCTTTGGTGCTAAGGAGGCAGGCGCAGGCGCGGAGTACCGAGGCATCAGGCAAAGGTTTCCATATCGGTGCAACGAGACCAAGACCAGCAGGACGGCAAGGCGGAGTTCACCATGGAGCCCAAGACGGCGTCACCACCAGAGCCTTTTGGAGGCGAAGACCGCTTTTGTCAGGATAGCTTGTACTAGCTGTCCCCTTTCAAATTTGCGCACCGTTATTGGCTCCCTTCGCGCTCAATATTTGGGGAGAGGACCAGGGCTTATATAAGTAGAGCTTGCCACCACAGAGGGGGGGGGGGTCGAGTTCTCATCCACAAGTCCACAGAGCACAAGTACACCTCAACCTCAGGAGGTTGTTCTTCCCCTTGTACTGTTCTTCATCAGCCCAAGAGGCAATCCACCACCACACATTGGAGTAGGGCATTACATCACAACGGTGGCCCGAACCAGTATAAATCTCGTGTCTTTCTGTGTTGTGAGTTCCTCGAGTTCGTCCACGAGATCTTAGCGAGCTAGGGCATAGATCAGTATGAGGGAAAGAACTTCGTGCGCACCCCAGAGTTCGAACCTTAAGGGTTTTGCCGGAACCCCACATCCGACAAGATCTTTGTTGCCAAGAATGGAACCTTTCTAGAGAAGCAGTGCAGAACAAGGCAAGGAAGCTTCTTAAGCAGAGCATATTGACTGTAAACTATTTTGGCAAACAGTCAGATTAAAATCATCTATCAGCTAACATTCAGTGCTACTCTGACATGTACGGGGCCTTAGACTAGAATGCGCATACCGTGGGAGAAGCTAACCACCGTGCGTCTCCACAAGAATGTCACCAACGGTTGCATCACGGTTGGAGGACGGCAGTCTACGAGAGCGTCCTGTGGGAGCGAGAGGATCGCCATGCGCCCCCTCGACGAACCGCGGTGCCAACATATTGGTGCGGCGGGGAGGGCGGCTTTGGTGGAGCGAATGGAGTGGAGGGGGCCAGGGGGAGGGGGTTTGGAGAATATTATTGGCCAGTTGGCCTAAGGGCAGTTGTCGGAGTAATGGGCCACGGGTAGCCTAACCCGAGCCCCAGAACCTTTCAAGGCGTCGGGGCTGGCTGCGCCCCTCAAGACGTCAAGATGAAGCGCCGCCTTCTGGTAGCCGGCTGGACGAACGGCCGACTGCTGAAGGACGGTCGCGCTTAAGAAGACGGCTCCGAGACGGGCCGACTCCTGGCGGGCGGCCTGCAGAAAGGCCGGCTCCTAGGCACTCGGCCCACGGTGCCCCCTCAGAGTCTGCGCCTCCATTAAGAAGACAAGACAGGTGAGAGGCTACAGTGAAGCCCATCCCTCCCATATCCAGGGACGGACATGGCCACAGTGCACCATACAGGCGGAGACCTCCGCCCGGCGCGGCACTGCTGCACTCCACCCCTGACGTCACCGCAGGCAGGCGGAGCCCTGCTCCCACGACGGCCTGTCGGTACGGCCTGCAGGTGGCGGGTCCTACCAGGCAGCAAGGGCTCGGAAGACGGCGGAGGCCGAACCAGTCGGACTCGAGGGAGGCCGACTCCAGGAGGCGGCCCGCTCCCCCCTCTGGTCCTGTGCACCATTAACCAGATAAGACACGGAGTGGCTACAGCGATCTCCCACCAGGCGGCGGAACTGTAGCCACGCTCCCCTGACCAAGCCCGCGTCATTAACAGCATGGCTACAGTAATCAATAGCCGGCAAGACCCGCGAGCGGCGGGAACGGCCTGTCGGCTCCGTACCAGACCAGTTGGCGGGGCCCACTAGGCGGCGGGCCCCAGCGGCCGGCGGAGAAGCCGGCGGCCAGAGAGACTGACGGCTGGGTCCTACTCCCAGCCGGATTACCATTGTACCCTTGGGGGGTAGGTCTATATAAACCCCCCAGGGCACCCATGCAAAGGGTTCGAACCTGTCAGGAATAGACTTACACCTAGAGGAGGAGAGAGCGTGCCTGCCTTCTTCCACCTCTAGCAAACAGCTCTAGGAGCACCATTGTACCACTAGTGCCTTAGTGATCATGCGGATACCCTGTAGAGCAGGACTAGGGGTGTTATCTCCATGGAGAGCCCTGAACCTGGGTAAAGTTCGTCGGCGTACGTGTCTACGCCTCATCCCGCTTCTAGGCACCGACGACGTTCCACTCGCTCCCACCATGATAAGCCATCCCTTGGCATATGTCGCACCCAACCCCCGACATTTGGCGCCAACCGTCGGGCGAGGTGCACCATCTCCCGGAGACCTGCTCTGGACGGGAACTTTGTTCCTTCCTGGCGAGCGCAATCAGCCCGGCATGCCAGATGGCGTCTGCACCGATGCGCTGTGCGGCGCGGAGGTCGCCTGTGCGGCGAGCTGCCTCGCCGATCTTGTTTGCGAGATTCGCCTCTCCGACGAGCCCGCGTCTGATGCGGGCACCGATGGCCCTGAGAGCCGCCTTGTGAGCCTCCTCGATCAGCTCCACGTCGCCAGCGAGCCTGCTGCTGACTTGGAATGGGTTGGCTCCACCGACCCGATGTTGGTCGACTCCGACATGGCATCGCTCGACGCGTTCCCCTCCAACGTGGTGGTCTACGATGAGCCGCTTCCTCGCGCGGATAGCGGCGGTAGCACCGTCACTGAAGTGCTCGTCATCGGCCATGGCGAGCACTCTGGCAGGGGTGGCCAAGATCCGTTGCAGGCGGCGATACAAGACCTGACTGTGCCCATCCCGGAGGACGTTGACGCCGAGACGTTGGAGGCACGCCGTGTCCAGCTCGTCGAGAGCACCAACCGGCTGGCCAACATGAGACGCCTTTCGGAGGCCTACCAGCGTGAGATGGACCATGCAGTTGGCGGCACGCCGGCTCCTGGTGGGCCTAGCTGCATTGGCCAGATCCGGCAGCGTGGCGCGACCATCGCCAGCTTGTTCGGGACAGATCGTCCCGTCTATGCCACGCCTGCGGAGAACATACGAGCTGCCCAAGCGGCAGCGGACGAGTTAGACAAGCTCGAGGGCGACGAGCGTCGCCAGATGACGGAGCGAGTTCAGCAGCTCCTCGACGCGGCTGCTGAGCAGCAAGATGCCGGGTGCCGGACCGAAGCACGCAACCGGCGAAACGACGATCCGCCTCCTCGACGAGACCAAGGTGCGACATCCCGGACGCCGACTGGTGGCGTCCACGACAGAAGAGACAAGGAGCCGGCTGCCAGCCGCAGCCGGACTCGCATCACCATCGAGCGCGACCAGGACGGCCGCCCAAGAGCAGTGTAGCGACGAGACGACTGTCCGCCTCCTCCTCCCTGCAGGGAGAGGCACATTTCCCCGCCGCCTGTTGATCACCCGTCGCTCGGCGCCTTGGCCGTCGAGAAGGAATCGAAGAAAACGACTGTAACGCCCACGATGCGGCTATATCTCCCACGTGTCGAGGCACGACTTAGAGGCATAACCGCACTGTGGTGTAGTCGCAAGAAGGGTCATCTTCACACAATCCCATGTAATAAACAAGAATGGGATAAAGAGTTGGCTTACAATCGCCACTTCACACAATACATAAATAAATCATACATCAATCAGAGTACACACATAGGTCCGACTACGGAACCAAAATAAAAGAAGACAACCCCAAATGCTAGATCCCTGATCGTCCCAACTAGGCTCCACTACTGATCATCAGAAAACGAAACATAGTAACGACCAAGGTCCTCATCGAGCTCCCACTTGAGCTCAGTTGCGTCACCGGCACTGGTATCATCGGCACCTGCAACTGTTTGGAAGTATCTGTGAGTCACGAGGACTCAGCAATCTCACACCCGTGAGATCAAGACTATTTAAGCTTATGGGTAGGATAGGGTAATGAGGTGGAGCTGCAGCAAGCACTAAGCATATATGGTGGCTAACATACGCAAATAAGAGCGAGAAGAGAAGCAACGCAACGGTCGTGAAGCTAGCAAAGATCAAGAAGTGATCCTGAACCCCTACTTACGTCAAACATAACACAAGAACCGTGTGCACTTCCCGGACTCCGCCGAAAAGAGACCATCACGGCTACACACGCGGTTGATGCGTTTTAATTAAGTCAAGTATCAAGTGTCAAGTTCTCTACAACCGGATATTAACAAATTCCCATCTGCCACATAACCACGGGCACAGCTCTCGAAAGTTTATACCCTGCAGGGGTGTCCCAACTTAGCCCATTATAAGCTCTCACGGTCAACGAAGGATAAACCTTCTCCCGGGAAGACCCGATCAGTCTCGGAATCCCGGTTTACAAGACATTTCGACAATGGTAAAACAAGACCAGCAAAGCCGCCCGATGTGTCGACAATCCCGATAGGAGTCGCACGTACCTCATTCTCAGGACACACCGGATGAACACTACGTACAACTAAAACCAGCCCTCAAGTTTCCCGAAGGTGGCGCTGCAAGTGGCTCTAGTTTGGACCAGCACTCAGAGGAACACTGGCTCGGGGGTTTAAATAAAGATGACCCTTGAGTCTGCAGAACCCAAGGGAAAAAGGCTTAGGTGGAAAATGTTAAAACCAAGGTTGGGCCTTGCTGGAGGAGTTTTATTCAAAGCAAACTGTCAATGGGGTCCCATAAATCACCCAACCGCGTAAGGAACGCAAAATCAAGGAACATAACACCGGTATGACGGAAACTAGGGCGGCAAGAGTGGAACAAAACACCAGGCATAAGGCCGAGCCTTCCACCCTTTACCAAGTATATAGATGCATTAATTTAAAAAAATAGATATTGTGATATCCCAACATATCCATGTTCCAACATGGAGCAAACTTCATCTTCACCTGCAACTAGCAACGCTATAAGAGGGGCTGAGCAAAGCGGTAACATAGCCAAACAACGGTTTGCTGGGAAAGGTGGGTTAGAGGCTTGACATGGCAATATGGGAGGCATGATATAGCAAGTGGTAGGTAGCGCGGCATAGCAATAGAGCGAACAACTAGCAAGCAATGATAGAAGTGATTTCGAGGGTATGGTCATCTTGCCTGAAATCCCGCTAGGAAGAAGAACGAGTCCATGAAGAAGACAAACGGACGTAGTCGAACGCATCCTCACAACTCCGGAACGAAACCGAAGCTAACGAGAGAAGCAACCCGGAAAGAAACAAACAACATAGTAAACAACCATCACATAAACATGGCATGATGCACAATCAAGTATGATGCATGTCCGGTTTAATGAGCATGGCATGGCAAAATGCACAAACAATACTACAAATTAAGTGGAGCTGAATATGCAACGAGTTGCATATTGACGAAACACCACATCAATTATTTAGTTCTCTCTCATTTATGTACCCAACAATGTTAAATGTTGATTAACAAGGCAAGAGGGTGAAGCATATGAAAACTAACTATTTAGGCAAGTTTAAATGAGGCCAGAACAACAAACAACAATTCCGGAAAATCCCCACATGCATGTTTTTAGATTTGGTACTGTTCTACCATAAACACAATTTTAATGTTGTTAAACAGCAAAATAAAGTGCACCATGTTAAACTAGGCATTTTTATACCCCATTTACATATAAAGTTTATTAAATGTGGAGCTACGGTTAATTAGTTATGAAATAAATCATTTTAGCATGGCATTTATGCAAATTTAAACAAACAGCAAGTTTAAACATTTTAAACATGGATGAGAGTGGAATATTATGAAACTAGATAAAATTCTAAGCATTTTTCATATATAAACCATTTTAATATGATGCATGGTTGATTAATTATTAATGCATGAACATGAGGGGTTTTTCTGTAAAACTGCAGTTCTCTGGATAAATGCGAAAATCGCAGCAGTAGGAAAAAAACACTATGGGCCGAAACTGGAACAGGCAGCCCAGCAGAGGAAAGGCCAGGGGGCTGCTCACATTGGGCCTAAAGGCCGAGGCAGAGGAGGGCTCGCGCAGGCTGGCGCTGGAGGCTGGTGTCTTGGCGCTGGGCCTTGATGAGGCAAGAGGAGGGTCAACGCGACCGCTCGGGGCAGAGCAGCTCGATGCAGAGAAGGGGACTTGGTGTTGTGGCTTCAGACGAAGCAAGGCGCGACTGCCGCAGCACGGGGTGCGAAGCAGAGGCAACTGCGGTGGCTGGCGGCGGACGTGGCGCGAGGGGAACCGGGCGGAGGCGACCCGATCCGGCGGCAGGGAGCTCCTGCGGGGTAGTCAGAACGGCGGCGGCGGCCATGGCCTCCACCTGCGAGAAAGAGAAAGGCGGGGTGAGGGAGAGGGGAAGAACCAAAGTTGGAAGGGAAGGAAGAGGGGCGGAGCAAGACAGGGGTTCGGGCATGCGGCGCACGGGCGCTCCTGGCATCCATGGCGGAGACCTACTGGAGTTGCCGTCGATGAGGAGGATGGGGCGGCGCGGCTACCGGCGACACTAGTGTTGCGAGAACCGATGAGGACGAACAGCAGAAGGCCGGCCCTGGAGCGTTGGTGCTCGACGCGAGGAGAAGGAGGGATCCATGGGAGAAGAGACCGGGGTAGAGGAGGCCATCGGGGTGGGTGCAGAGGCGAGGCGCTTGGATCTGCAGCAGCTCGGCGCTCCGGTGGCGCGTGCTGACAGAGTGGAGGCAAGGCAGCGGCTTGGGGAGGCCTCGGATCCGAGGAGGCTGGCGCTCGGTGGTTGGCTGGACGAGGGGATCCAAGGAGATTGGCCAAGGGGATCCCGAGGTGGGAGATGAGTGCGGCGGCGGCGGCAGGGACAAATCCCCTAGAATTTAGGGTTGGTCTATTTAAATAGGTAGGGGATTAGGGTAGGGATTAATCCGGTCCGTCCGATTATAATCGGGCGGTCGTAAATAAATAGGTTAGGTAGCCCGAATAATAAAACGGAGATGTTTTATAGATGTTAGGAGATGATCTGAATGCAACGGTGATGACTGAGCGGGTCGGGTTCGGGACAGGTTTTGGACGCGCGCGCGAAGGGGTTTGAGTATTGTGTAGAGAGGGTCAAACGGTCGAGCATCAAACGAATGTCGGTCTCGAGAAAGGTCAACAGAGACGAGGAAGAAGCGGCAACTATCAACGGGTGCAAGTTTTTTAGGAAACATGCAATGCAATGCTCATGATGACATGATGAATGCAACAAACAAAAAATAAAACACACGGCTAACACGAAATATATGGAAGGCGACTGGATCTTGGACGACACTCCACCACTACAAGAGGATCTCGTCCCGAGATCTTGGACGACACCGGAGAGAAACGGAAGAGGAAGAGGTAAGACAAAGTTGCTTCTTCGACAAACAAGTGAAACCAAAGAACCTTGAGAGGTCACAAAGCTTGAAGAAATGACACGACGGGGGTGAAAAAAATTTAAAACACTCCGTTCAGCAAGAGGAACAAGGAACATTACAAGAACCTTGTAGGTTGAAGAATATGGAACAAGAGCTTAACGGATCAAAAGGAATATGAAAGCACACCGGTAGAAAAGAGAAACAAGGAACTCCATGTGAACCTTGGAGTTTGCAAAGCTATGAATGACGAGAACAATGGACGAGAAGTACATGCGAGCACTCTGGTTGAAACGAGATGTACAAGGAACGATAAGGATCAATTACGATAACGCTCCGGTTGGAAAATGGAAGGGGTAGAATATGAACTTGGCAAAAAGAAATCACTTGGATGAGACTCCGTTTAGAAGAGGAATAATAGACACAACACTCCGGTTAAAACAAGATAAGGAAGGAATAAGAATGATATAATTTGGACAGCACTCCGACTGAAAATGGAAGGAATTAACATGAACTTGAGAAGATGGGATGATACTTGATGAAATCAACAACACACTGCCTCCGGAACTATTGAAAAATGGCACAAGGAGTAAGAAAGATTTCAAACAGCACTCTGGTTGAGAAGGTAGGCAAAAATTGACCAGAATGGGAAGAACTTGAAAAGAGGGCACGACACTCCGGTTGGAAATGGATAAGCACGAAAAGAACACGGTCCTCACAAACTGAGAAGATGAGTGAAGAGAGCAACATCACAATGCCTCTGGAAGAAATAAATAATAGAAGATAGATCCTTGGAATAAAGCATGGAGAAGAAAATGACAACTTCTGCCACAAATGAGCTTGGAAAGCATCCTTCCAAGAAGGTTATAACGAAGTTGTTGGGAAAACAACAATGAAAAGAACAAGCTTGTAGTGGGCTTAAGGAAAACTTCTCAAAATTATGAGGTGACAACCCGCTACTAACGGAAACAATTGCTTGCTTGAGATCAACGAAGAGATGAAAACTTCTCTCGCCAAGAGGATAGGAGAAAACTTGGATCATTGATAGACACCACAATTAGCAACATTCCTTCGAGAAGGCTTTAAGTGAAATCTATACCAAGATAACTCCAACAAAGAGATTGGTGGATTTAAAATATCTCATTCTTGACAACATGTGAATCATGAAACGCGAACTCAAATTGTCAAGAATGACATAACACCACCTCAAATGATAAGGTAGAAAGAATTGCACTTCGTAATGCAAGATGAAGAATGCTTGAACTCCTCAAAACAAAACATGTGTAGAACGCCATGTTTATCTTTTAGTATAGCTTGGCGGATCATAACTTGGAGAGAATTCTTGAAGAAAAATTGAAGAATGAAAGGAATCCTTGACGAAGCACCATGTAGATCCTCCATGAAGAACTCCGGTAAACAAAAGGATGATAGAAAGAAAGAGAAGTTGACAACACAAGGTGAAGCCTTGCAATGATTTAGGTGGAGCTTCGCAACGAGATAATGCAGAAAGCTTGGAACTCCGGAAAAGAAAGATGAACAAATGAGATAAAGAATTTTGATGAATCTCCGGAATAAGGAATTAATCACTTGGATGAAACAAGAATAAGAATTACATTATGCTCATCCTTCACCAATAAATTGATGACAAGCAATGGATTTGGCATACTACTTATTCTCGTAGAAAGGATTAAGATAGATATGGCGCAAACTTGAGAAAAGTCTTCAACGAACCACCGGTAGGATTGAAACAACGAATAAATTGATATGATAACGAAGGAAGAGAACTCTTGAACGAACCACCGTAAGAATCTGAAAATCAACGAAGATAAGATAAAGAAACATCGGGAAGAATTAGAAAATGAACGAAGATACTTGAGAGAATTTAGATACAAGTGAACGAAGAGATCATGAGCTGACTAGAGAATACTTGAACGGTGCACCGGAATAATATGGAGATGAACAAAGAGAAATCAATTTAGAATAATTGGAGAACGAGGCTGAAAACTTAGAACGAAGAAAACTTCTGAAATGATGGCCTTTGGATGATCAAGAAATGAAAACAACTCATGAAATGCTCCGGATGGGTATGAGAAGAATTCTCACAATCGAAAACAATTATGAGAGGATGGCATAAGTTAGAACTATGAATCTTCAAGAGAGTGGATAAGATACAAGAGAAATTCTTCTTCGGTCTTCAAATGTTGAGAATGATGACGTGAAACACCACCATGAATTGTTGGCACTCTAGAATGAAGAATAGAAGGTTGAACCAACGATGAAAGAATTTGAAAGATCTTGGAGAAAGACATATGACTGATGAAAACTCATTCTTACGTCAAACTTTGAAATGAATTTGAGAATAACTCGAGAAAATTAGAAGAGTCGGGTAAGATCCTGGAAAAGACCTGTGGGTTAGGGCCCACTCAAAAGATACACCGTTGAATGATTACTTGAAAAGGAGATTGCACCGGTTGAATTAAATGGCTTGAATGAGATAACAACCTCAAAAGAACTTGAGTGAATTGAGAATGGAAACTTGAATCTACTGAGATATCTTCATCACTCCGGAACAATTGAATAGCGGGAAGTGGATGATTAAGAGGTGCACCGGTACGAGAAAAACATTTGAAATGAGGAAAAGATATGATCGACAAAGCTTGAATTTAATCCACTGGAGAAGAAAAAAAATGAATAATGATGAAGTTAAGGCTCCGTTAGTATCTTCACGGGAAATCACCGGATAAGAATATTGAAAGAAAAGAATGAAGAGACTTCGCATCAACAAAAAGGATACTTGATTAAGAAATCTGAGTCCTTGAAGAAAAAGGGTGGGAGGGCGGGAAAACAAAGGCAACTTGGGGCAGATGAAACAAACATTAGCCCAACTTAGCCCATTATAAGCTCTCACGGTCAACGAAGGATAAACCTTCTCCCAGGAAGACCCGATCAGTCTCGGAATCCTGGTTTACAAGACATTTCGACAAAGGTAAAACAAGACCAGCAAAGCCACCCGATGTGTCGACAATCCCGATAGGAGTCGCACGTACCTCGTTCTCAGGACACACCGGATGAACACTACGTACAACTAAAACCAGCCCTCAAGTTTCCCCGAGGTGGCGCTGCAAGTAGCTCTAGTTTGGACCAGCACTCAGAGGAACACTGGCCCGGGGGTTTAAATAAAGATGACCCTTGAGTCTGCAGAACCCAAGGGAAAAAGTCTTAGGTGGTAAATGTTAAAACCAAGGTTGGGCCTTGCTGGAGGAGTTTTATTCAAAGCGAACTGTCAAGGGGGTCCCATAAATCACCCAACCGCGTAAGGAACGCAATATCAAGGAACATAACACCGGTATGACGGAAACTAGGGCGGTAAGAGTGGAACAAAACACCAGGCATAAGGCCGAGCCTTCCACCCTTTACCAAGTATATAGATGCATTAATTTAAAAAAAGAGATATTGTGATATCCCAACATATCCATGTTCCAACATGGAGCAAACTTCATCTTCACCTGCAACTAGTAATGCTATAAGAGGGGCTGAGCAAAGCGGTAACATAGCCAAACAATGGTTTGCTGGGAAAGGTGGGTTAGAGGCTTGACATGGCAATATGGGAGGCATGATATAGCAAGTGGTAGGTAGCGCGGCATAGCAATAGAGCGAACAACTAGCAAGCAAAGATAGAAGTGATTTCGAGGGTATGGTCATCTGGCCTGAAATCCCGCTAGGAAGAAGAACGAGTCCATGAAGAAGACAAACGGACGTAGTCGAACGAATCCTCACAACTCCGGAACGAAACCGAAGCTAACGAGAAAAGCAACCCGGAAAGAAACAAACAACATAGTAAACAACCATCACATAAACATGGCATGATGCACAATCAAGTATGATGCATGTCCGGTTTAATGAGCATGGCATGGCAAAATGCACAAACAATACGACAAATTAAGTGGACCTCAATATGCAATGAGTTGCGTATTGACGAAACACCACATCAATTAATTAGTTCTCTCTCGTTTATGTACCCAACAATGTTAAATGTTGATTAACAAGGCAAGAGGGTGAAGCATATGAAAACTAACTATTTAGGCAAATTTAAATGAGGCCGGAACAACAAACAACAATTCCGGAAAATCCCCACATGCATGTTTTTAGATTTTGTACTGTTCTGCCATAAACACAATTTTAATGTTGTTAAACAGCAAAATAAAGTGCACCATGTTAAACTAGGCATTTTTCTACCCCATTTACATATAAAGTTTATTAAATTTGGAGCTACGGTTAATTAGTTATGAAATAAATCATTTTAGCATGGCATTTATGCAAATTTAAACAAACAACAAGTTTAAACATTTTAAACATGGATGAGAGTGGCATATTATGAAACTAGATAAAATTCTAATCATTTTTCATATATAAACCATTTTAATATGATGCATGGTTAATTAATTATTAATGCATGAACATGAGGGGTTTTTCTGTAAAACTGCAATTCTCTCGATAAATACGAAAATCGCAGCAGTAGGAAGAAAACACTACGGGCCAAAATTGGAACAGGTAGCCTAGCAGAGGAAAGGCCAAAGGGCTGCTCACATTGGGCCTAAAGGCCGAGGCAGAGGAGGGCTCGCGCAGGCTGGCGCTGGAGACCGGTGTCTTGGCGCTGGGCCTTGATGAGGCAAGAGGAGGGTCAACGCGACCTCTCGGGGCAGAGCAGCTCGATGCAGAGAAGGGGACTTGGTGTTGTGGCTTCAGACGAAGCAGGGCGCGACTGCCGCAACACGGGGTGCGAAGCAGAGGCAACGGCGGTGGCTGGCGGCGGACATGGCGCGAGGGGAACCGGGCGGAGGCGACCTGATCCGGCGGCAGGGAGCTCCTGCGGGGTAGTCAGAATGGTGGCGGCAGCCATGGCCTCCACCTGCGAGAAAGAGAAAGGTGGGGTGAGGGAGAGGGGAAGAACCAGAGTTGGAAGGGAAGGAAGAGGGGCGGAGGTGCTCATCTGCCGGTCACCGGCCACGCGAGGCGGATCAAGACAGGGGTTCGGGCATGCGGCGCACGGGCGCTCCTGGCATCCATGGCGGATACCTACTGGAGTTGCCGTCGATGAGGAGGATCGGGCGGCGCGGCTACCAGCGGCACTAGTGTTGCGAGAACCGACGAGGACGAACAGCAGAAGGCCGGCCCTGGAGCGCTGGTGCTCGACGCGAGGAGAAGGAGGGATCCATGGGAGAAGAGACCGGGGTAGAGGAGGCCATTCGGGCGGGTGCAGAGGCGAGGCGCTTGGATCTGCAGCAGCTCGGGGCTCCGGTGGCTTGGGGAGGCCTCGGATCTGAGGAGGCAAGGCGCTCGGTAGTTGGCTGGACGAGGGGATCCAAGGAGATTGGGCGAGGGGATCCCGAGGTGGGAGATGAGTGCGGCGGCGGCGGCAGGGACAAATCCCCTAGAATTTAGGGTTGGTCTATTTAAATAGGTAGGGGATTAGGGTAGGGATTAATTCGGTCCGTCCGATTACAATCGGGCAGTCGTAAATAAATAGGTTAGGTAGCCCGAATAATAAAACGGAGATATTTTATAGATGTTAGGAGATGATCTGAATGCAACGGTGATGACTGAGCGGGTCGGGTTCGGGACAGGTTTCGGACGCGCGCGAGAAGGGGTTTGAGTATTGTGTAGAGAGGGTCAAACGGTCGGGCATCAAACGAATGTCGGTCTCGAGAAAGGTCAACAGAGACGAGGAAGAAGTGGCAACTATCAATGGGTGCAAGTTTTTTAGGAAACATGCAATGCAATGCTCATGATGACATGATGAATGCAACAAACAAAAAATAAAACACACGGCGAACACGAAATATATGGAAGGTGACTGGAGCATCGGTCTCGGGGCGTGACAACGACGCTCGCCACCGGATCGACCGCCTCAACCGATCCCTGGTGCTAGAAGAGGAAGATGAGCTGGGCCCGCCTTGTTTCGCCCCCCGCATCCAGGACGAACCTTTCGCTAAAGGGTTCACGCTCTCGAGAGATACACCCAAGTACACCGGCTCCGTGAAGCCGGAGGACTGGCTGGTCGACTACTCCACAGCCGTTAGCATCGCGAATGGCAACAAGCGCGTTGTCGTGAAGTACGTTCCGCTCATGCTCCAGGGCACGGCCCGGACATGGCTGAACAGCCTGAAGCCCCGCAGCATCAACAGCTGGGTCGATTTCACCGAAGCATTCATCCGCAACTTCACCAGCACGTACAAGCGGCCGCCAAAGCCCCGCCAACTCTCCTTATGTGTTCAAGGCCCCAACGAGTCGACTCGCGACTACCTCACGCGCTGGGCCGAGCTGCACAACTCTTGCGAGGGTGTGCACGAGGTGCAGGCCATCGAGTACTTCACTGCCGGGTGCGGAGAGGGCACCCTCCTCAAGCACAAGCTTCTCTGCGACGAGCCGGCGACCCTCGACGAACTGCTAATCATAGCAGACAAGTACGCCACGGCCGACTCCTCCATGAAGGCGGAGATTCAAGTGAACGTGTCGGGCAAGGTGGCCCCTCAAGCTCCTCGGACCCTGGTTGGTGACACCAGTTGAAGGCAGCAACCAAATGACAACAAGCGCAAGGCCATGCAGCCGGCTTCCTCGAGCCGGCAGGTGGTAACAGTCGAAGATCAACAGCCAGAAGGCCGCCTCCTCCCAAGCGCCAGAAGGGCGGCAAGCCCAACTAGCTGCCCGCTTTCTCGTACGAGAAGACCCCCGATATGCCTTGCAAGTTCCATAGCGGTGCGAAGCCATCCAACCACACTACTCGGAAGTGCCACTGGCACACCAGGATCGCCAAGGGCGACGGACTCCAGCCTCCTCCGCCAGCCGGCCTGCCGCCGCCTCCCCCTCAGCAGCCGGCGGCCCGCCCAGTCGGTGCCGTACAAGATGATTATCCCGAGGAGCATGGGGCCTACGTCGTGTTCACCAGCATGGCAGACGACAGGCGCAGCAGACGGCAGCAGCAGCTGGAAGTGAATGCAGTAGCATCAGAGACCCCCGAGTTCATGCACTGGTGTGAGAAGCCCATCAGCTGGAGCAGAGCCGACCACCCGGAGGTGATGCCAAATCCCGGCTCTTACGCCTTGGTGTTGGATGCCACGTTTGCCACAGAGAGGCGAGCTGCTCGTTTCTCCCGAGTCTTGATAGATGGCGGCAGCAGTATCAACATTCTGCACAAAGATACCATGGAGAAGTTGGGAATCAAGCAGAGACATCTTCAGCTTAGCCGGACCGTTTTTCACGGCATAGTTCCTGGCCTTTCCTGCTCACCAATCGGCAAGACACAGATAGATGCCCCCTTCAGGTACAAAAATCATTTCCGCTGAGAGCCAGTCTGGTTTGAGGTGGTGGACCTTGAGAGCCCCTATCATGCCCTGCTTGGCCGGCCTGCCCTGGCCAAATTCATGGCGGTCCCCCACTATGCCTACCTCAAGATGAAGATGCCGAGCTCCAAGGGAATCCTGACCATAGCAGGAGACTACAAGAAGTCGTCCACCTGCGCAGCAGAGAGCAGCCGGTTAGCCGAGTCCCTCGTGATCGCAGCTGAGAAGCGGCTCCTTGACCGGGTTGTGGCAATGGCAGACAAGCAGCCGGAAATGTCACCCGCCCCCAAGGAGTCGGAAGCTGAGGACTCGTTCAAACCGGCCAAAGAGACAAAGAAGATACCCTTGGACCCGAAGCACCCGGAGAGGTATGCTTTCATAAGTGCAAACCTTGACAGCAAATAGGAAGGCGAGCTCGTCAATTTCCTCCGTGAGAATCGGGACATCTTTGCATGGTCCCCCAAGGACATGCCGGGTGTTCCGACGGAATTCGCCGAGCACAAGCTACATGTCCGGTCTGATGCCAAGCCGGTCAGGCAGCCCTTGCGCAGCCTGCCAGAAGAGAAGAGAAGAGTTGTTGGAGTAGTGATAGCCCGGCTTCTGGCAGCCAGCTTCATCATGGAAGTGTTATTTCCAGAGTGGCTAGCCAACCCGGTCCTGGTGCTGAAGAAGAACAAACAGTGGCGCATGTGTATTGACTCTACCAGCCTCAACAAAGCATGCCCCAAAGACCCATTCGCTTTGCCAAGAATTGACCAAATGATTGACTCCATAGACGGATGCGAGCTATTGAGCTTTTTGGATGCATACTCAGGGTATCATCAGATCAAGCTAAACCCGGCCAACAGGCTGAAGACCACCTTCATCACGCCATTCGGAGCCTTCTGCTACCTGACCATGACGTTCGGCTTGAGGAATGTCGGCGTCACGTTCCAGCGTTGCATGCAGAAGTGTCTCCTCAAGCAACTCGGCAGAAACACCCATGTGTATGTGGACGATGTGGTGGTGAAGACGGAGAAGCGTGGGACGCTACTAGAAGATCTCAAGGAGACCTTTGAGAACTTGCGCCGATTTCAGATCAAGCTACATCCAAAGAAATGCGTCTTTGGAGTACCGGCGGGCCAGCTTCTTGGCTTTCTGGTCTCAGAGCGCGGCATAGAGTGCAACCCTGTGAAGATCAAGGCCATCGAGAGGATGGAAGCGCCCACCCGACTGCTGGACGTGCAAAAATTCACCGGCTGCTTGGCATCCATCAGCCGTTTCATCAGTCGGCTGGGCGAGAAGGCTCTTCCCCTGTACCAGCTCATGAAGAAGACCATTTTTTCGAGTGGAATGACAAGGCGGATGAAGCTTTTCTCCAGCTCAAGAAGATGTTGACCATCCGCCCGTCCTGGCGGCTCTGACTCCTAAGGAGCCCATGCTCCTCTACATTGCCGCTACCAGCCGGGTGGTCAGCACAGTCATAGTGGTGGAACGCAAGGAGGAAGGCAAAGCACTACCAGTCCAGAGACTGGTGTATTACCTAAGCGAAGTGTTGTCCACCTCCAAGCAAAATTACCCCCACTACCAGAAGATGTGCTACGACGTACACTTTGCCGCCAAGAAACTGAAGCCATACTTCCAAGAGCACCCAATCACTGTGGTCTGCACAGCTCCGCTTGCCGAAATCATTGGAAGCTGAGATGCTTCGGGCCGAGTGGCCAAGTGGGCCATAGATTTGGCCCCCTACACCATCCACTACCAGCCCTGCACTGCCATCAAGTCGCAAGCACTGGACAACTTCCTCGTTGATTGGGCCGAGACCCAGTACCTGCCGCTTGCGCCAGACTCCACCCATTGGCGAATGCATTTTGATGGTTCCAAGATGCGCACCGGTTTGGGAGCCGGCATCGTCCTCACTTCTCCCAAAGGCGACAAGCTCAGATATGTGCTGCAGATCCATTTCGCCGCCTCCAACAACGTCGCTGAGTACGAAGCACTCATTCACGGGCTCCGGCTTGCCAAGGAACTCGGCATTCGCCGGATCCTGTGCTATGGTGATTCCGACTTGGTGGTCCAGCAGTTGTCAGGCGACTGGGACGCCAAGGATGCAAATATGGCGAGTTACCGTTTCCTCCTGCAACAACTCAGTGGATACTTCGAGGGGTGCGAGTTTCTCCATGTGCCAAGGAATGACAATGAGCAAGCAGATGCCTTGGCACGAATCGGCTCCACCCGGCAAGCAATACCAACCGGCGTCGCCCTACAACGCCTCCTCAAGCCGTCTGTCAAGCCATCGCCACAGTCGGATTCCATCTTCGTGCCGGCTCCTCCTAAAGATGTCGGATTCCATCTTCGTGCCGGCACGAGGAACTCGGCAGGCGACCCGGGGACTGCTACGGCCGCACCCGGTCTGGGAACTTCAGAGCCCGACCCGGGGACCGCGGCAGTCGGCCCGGGGACTTCATTGGCTCAGCAAGCGGCAGCCAACTCCAACCCGCCGCCTCCCGGCCCAACCGCCCCTTGTGCAAGTAGCAGTCTTAACAGTCGAAGAAGTTACAGCACCTTCATGGGCCCAACCCATTCTCAATTTTTTGGTAAAGAAAGAGCTGCCAACTGATGAGATCTCGACCCAGCAAGTGCAACGTCGAGCAGCTGCATACACCATAGTCAACAGAGAGCTTGTAAGACGCAGTGTCACTGGTGTCTACCAGCGCTGCGTGGAACCGGAGCAAGGCCAAGCAATCCTCAAAGATATTCATCAAGGCGAGTGTGGTCACCACGCGGCCTCAATAGCACTCATGGCCAAAGCTTTCCGCCACGGTTTTTTCTGGCCGACTGCTCTAGAAGACGCCAAAGATCTGGTCCAGAAATGCAAAGGGTGCCAGAAGTTCCGCTCGCAGCCACACCAGCCGGCTTCTGCACTCAAGACTATCCTCATTGCTTGGCCCTTTGTCGTCTGGGGCTTGGACATGGTGGGACCGTTCAAAACGGCGTGCGGCGGCATGACTCATCTGCTTGTCGCGGTGGACAAGTTCACCAAGTGGATAGAAGCAAAGCCAATTAAGAAATTGAATGGTCCGACTGCTGTGACATTCATCTACGACATCACCATCCGGTACGACATACCACACCGCATCATCACCGACAACGGCACAGACTTTGCCAAAGGTGCCTTGGCCCGTTTTTGCGCGACGCAGGGCATCTGACTGGACTTAGCGTCCGTTACCCATCCGCATTCAAACGGCCAAGTGGAGCGAGCAAATGGCCTCATTTTGTCCGGCATCAAACCCCGACTAGTCGAACCTCTGGAGCGTTCGGCCGGTTGCTGGCTCGACGAGCTGCCGGCCGTCCTCTAGAGCCTGCGCACAACTCCGAACAAGTCAACCGGCTTCACTCCTTTCTTCATCGTCTACGGTGCTGAAGCCGTCATCCTGACGGACATAGAATTCGACTCCCCTCGAGTCACCATGTACACCGAAGAGGAGGCAGAAGAAGCACGAAAAGACGGTGTTGATCTGCTAGAAGAGGGCCGGCTGTTGGCACTCAGCCGGTCCACCATCTACCAGCAGAGTCTGCGCCGATACTACAACCGAAAGGTCAAGCCAAGATCCTTCCAAGAAGGAGACCTTGTGCTCTGGCTGATCCAGCGAACAACCGGCCAGCACAAGCTCTCGGCACCTTGGGAAGGCCCCTTCATCATCAGCAAGGTGTTGGGCAACGACTCCTACTACCTCATCGACGCTCAGAAGCCTCGAGCGGGCAAAAGAGATGACTCCGGCAAGGAGACGGAGTGACCATGGAACGCAAACCTCCTTCGAAGGTTTTACAGTTGATGCAGTATGTACCACGCCAACTTTTGTATTAAGTACGAAGACCCTGGGTCCCCCGAGAAGATCTCAGGGACTGCCCCCTTTTATCTATATGATGAGTATTACGCCTGTCATTTATGTTATTTCATTTATCCATCCGACACCGGGTTCGACCAGTCGACCCGGGGACTTGCCGCCTTGTACTATGACATGCTTCCTGCAGCCGGACAAGTAATGCATTGGCACCTTAGCTTTCTCCTACCAGAGGCCGCAGCTCGCAGAGTGACTGTTCGGCCGGTAGGAGCTAAGGCGAAAAGGGTGTCTGCATCAAAAATGGCTAAGGACCTAAAGCATACACATAGTCCAAGCCGGCTTCTCGCCTCACCGACCGGCTGCCGAGCAGCCGGCCGGCCGGTTTCTACTTAACTTGCCAGAAAACTCTAGCCGGCTAAGTACTTGCCTTCCCGAAAGTGGCTAAGTACTTGACCCAGCCACAGTCCGCAGAGCGGCTGTTCGGCTGGCAAGACGGCAACCAAGGGAAGGCGGCAAAGGAAAAAAGCCAGAGAGCAGAAAGCAAGGAAAGATAGAACTCGGCTAAAATATTTACATATCCAAAGGCCCTTGGCCGATACTCAACAGAAGTTTGAAATACACCCTGCGGGTGGAATTGTGCAAGATTAACAAGTTCGTCGAGACTGATAAGCAGGTAAAACAAAAGATAAACTGGCAGCCTAGGGAGCAGCAGACGGGTTCGGTGGAGCGGAGGAGTCGGTGGCGCCAGTTGGTGGAGCGGCCGGCTGGCCAGTCTCCGCTTGCTCGCCTTCAGTAGCAGCCGGCTTGCTCGGGCGTGGCTCGTTGCTGAAGGCGCGGTCGAGCTGAGGTTGGTCGTCTGCTCCGACCTTTGGCGCCTCCTCTTCACCTTCCTCTTCCTCCTCGTCTTGTTCCTCGCCGCTGGAGTTGATCACCTCGGCCGAGCCCTCGCCGTCCTCCGGGTTCAGCCCGAACCACTCTGGTGGTGCCTCGGCGCCGTTCTCGGCCCGCTCCGGGATGAAGACGCTGGTGTTGGTGTACTCGGCGATGGCCGCCACGCGTTTGATAAGATCATCCTCTACTGCCACCAGCTCCTCCTGCCGAAACGTGGTCAACTGGGCTGGATTTAGCCCAGGGTACCACGCCTTGACAAACTCCAAGGCCCGGCGCGCTCCAGCTCGGGCCGAGGAGCCCTTCCAGGCCTCAAGACGGCCGACCGCCACCTCAAGCCAGTCGGCAGTCCGACTGGGAGTGCGCTGTGCCGGCATGTCCGGCCACAGGGCGGCGATCGCCTGGGCGCCGACACCCTGAAGATGGCGCAGCATCCGGTGAGCCGGCCAAAGACGGGCCTCGATGCTCAGGAGCTGCTCCCTAAGGGTCCGGGGGGCGTTGGCGGCAATCTGCGTGCCTTCCGCCCTCCGTCCTTCACGATCAGCTCCGATGGCCTGATTGGCGGTGTCAGAATGACCAGGGAAGAAGTCTGCCAAAATAGAAAGCAAAAAGCCAAAGTTAGAGACGAGAGGCTGGCTCGGTTAGCAGCCGGCAGCTCGAAGAAGGAAAAAGAGGGAAGCTCACCATCAACTATGTCTTCAATCTCGTGAAAGCCAGAAGTCAGCATCGTCTCCTTGTCGGTCCAGGCGGAGCGTTCGGTCGCGAACTCAGCAAGGAGGCTGATCTCCTTGTCCTCCGCCTCCTTCTGAGCCTTCTTGAGAAGCTCCGCCTGCTCCGCCAGTTGCTTGACCAGCCGGTCACGCTCTTCAGCCAGCTTGCCGCACTCCACCTCCTTGGCACGCAACGCGGTGTTGGCTTCGCCCAGCTGCTGCTGCAAGGCGGCGTTGGCCTCTGCAGAAAATAGAAAAAGGAAAAGGCGTCAGTTGCCAACAGAGAAGAAGTATAGTCGCCGGGGAGATCCGGCCTGACTGCTCAGCAGTCGGCCCGAATCTCGGGGACTACAGCCCGCGGGTGCGCCAGCGCGCCCCCGTGGAGAAAGGAGTCGTCAAAATCAACAGAAAAGAAGAACAGTTGCCGGGGAGATCCGGCCCGACTGCTCAGCAGTCGGCCCGAATCTCGGGGACTACAGCCCGCGGGTGCGCCAGTGCGCCCCCACGAAGAAAGAAAAAGACTTACTCCGGCTTTCCGACAAGTCAGTGGTCCGTTGAGCCAGCTCCTGAACCTTGGAGTTGAAGACGGTCGCACGGAGGTTGTGATAGTCCTGCAATGAAGATATCAGATAATGTCAGTACTCGGAGCCTGCCGATTAAACTTCCGAGCCGCTTGCTCAGCAGCCGGCCCCCGAAACTCGGGGACTACACCCAGTGGGTGCGCTGGCGCGCCCCCACGGAGAAGCACAAACTAAAATAAACAAGAAGTATACCCGAACGGCTACTGGTGATTCCAAGAATGCGTTGTTGCAGCGCTTGAGAGCGTCGGCTTCGGCCTGAAGCTTGGCTTTGATGTCTAGGATCGATGTGTTCAAGGGGCCCGTCCCGCATCCCCGCACCCACCCAGTGGGCGCGGCGCTGGTCGCCTCGGCATCCAGGATTGAAGAGATCGCGACGGTGGTCTCCTGCGGGCGTGGCGCCGAGGCCGCCTTTGCAAGCCGGCGACGCGTCGGGATGCGGACCTCAGGAGAGGGGTCCGTCGCCATCTCGTCTCCGGCTGATGGCGCTGGTGGATCAGTCGGCTGCTTGTCCCGCACCTCCTCAGGAGGCGGCGGCGGGGGCACGATCACGTCTGGCATGGCGACGTCGCCGCCGTCCCTCTCTGTGATCGGGTGCTCGTCGCCGGCTCCCCAGCCGGCGCCACGAATTCTGGTGGCGGCGGCGCAGAGTTCAAGGGAGTGACGAATATCGCCGACTGGCGGCGCGCGGCCTCCTCGGCCTACTTCTTCGCCGCGGCGGCTACCTCGGCCTCCGCCAGTTTCTTCAGGGTGGCAGCCTCCGCCTTCTCCGCTTCTGCCTTTTCCAGGCGGGCAGCTTCCTGCTCCTCGCGCGCCTCCCGCGCATTTCGCTCCGTCGCCTCGCGGAGGTCGGCGGCTGGATCGACTCGCCGGGTGGTGGTAGAGGTCTCCGCCGACCCAACGATGGAAGCGACGGCCGACTTCTCAAGAGAGAGCGGAGCCCTAAAATCAAGAGATTAAAGCAAAGGAAATTCAGAAGGAATCAATGAGGAAGAAGATCACAAGGAAAGGACACTTACGCCGACACCATGGGAGGCGCCTTTGGGAGTCTCTGGTACTTGGCCGCCTTTGCTGCGGCCTCCCTCCGCTTGGTCGCGGTGGTTGGATTCTTGGCCTTCTTTGGCACGCTGCCGAACAAGACGGCGCCCGTCTTGCGCTTCTGCGTGCCGCCTCGAGTAGCCGGCTCGGCGGAGGGGCCTGCGTCCGCCTTGCCTACACCTCGTAAAGGGCGCGACTTGTCTTCCTCATCGTCGTCGTCCGGCCAGGTCTCGATGCCGCCTTCCTCGGATCCACCGGCTCCATAGACGCCACCTATCGCGGTGTCCTCCAAGGCGGCTGCCCCCAAGTCGAGGTCGTCCATGTCGCTCTCGGCCCGGTCTGGTGCATAGTCACCACCCGGCCCCACCACAGCGGCCGTCGCCGGAAACATGTATATCTGCGCCCCGAAAGTCCGATTGCTCAAGATCACCAGACGGAGTAAAAACGGGGCATTAAAGAAAGCAGAGATCGAAAGGCTTACGGTAGGTGGTGGGTCCGCGCGGGAGTACGGCGGCTTGCCGAACTGCCAGGACTCCTCCAGCTTGAACTCGGAAATCTCGTTCACCAGGTTGGCCACCTCAGTAGCCGGCATCTCCTTGGTACTCAGCCGGCATGGGTCGCGATGCCCACTCATCCGGCTGATCAGATGAGGCCGGCCTTGGAGCGGGAGCACCCGACGCACGACGAAGGCAACCAACAGGTCGGTCGCCTTGAGGCCCTCGGAGTCGGTCAGCTCCCGGAGACGCTGGATGGCGGCGGCGCCGTCTGCCGACACCGGCTTTGGCTTGTAGCCCCAGTTCGCCCGAGGCTCAGCCGGCGGGCCAGCTGCGTAAGCCGGCAGGTTGAGGAAGTCGACAGCCGGGTCGACGTTCTTCACGTAGAAGTAAGACTGCTGCCACATCTTGACCGATTGTGGCAGCTTGACGGTGGGAAAGGCGTTCTTCGGAGACGGCCGCCGCACTGCGATGAAGGCGCCACACTGGGCAGCCACCTCCCGGACGGAGGTGCCCAGCTTGGTGTAGAAAAATGCTCCCCACAGCTCGATGGTGGGGAGGATGCCGAGGTAGCCTTCGCACAGCGTGACGAAGGCGGCCAGGAGCATCACCGTGTTGGGCGTCAAGTGATGCGGCTGAAGGTGGTAGAATCCGAGGAATGAGAGGAGGAAGCCGCTCGTCGGCAGGCCGAAGCCGCAGATGAAGTGCGAGCGGAAGACCACCCGCTCACCCTCCTCCGGCGCCGGCGAGATCTCTCCCTCCGGTGGCACGCGCGCCTTCACGTATCCCGCGCCGGGGAGGCGCCGTGTGTCGCGGAGGAATGCGATGTGGTCCTCATGGACGTTCGACCCGTCCCAGTCCCCTCCATGCTCGCGCGCCATGGAGAGCTCAACGACAGGAGCGGCGCGACAGAGGAGCAGAGATTGGGGCGGGGCCAAGAGGGCTCGGGGAGGGTGAGCTCGACGGAGATAAACGGCGACAGGACTCCGGCGAAGCTCGGAGGCGCTGCGGCGAGAAGAAGAAGGAGGAACGAAAGCGGGTGGAGAGGCGCGCGAGCTTTGCCGCTCCCTCTCCTCCCCCTACTTATAGCCTACGGGCTATGAAGCCGAGGGGGTGGGCGTGGGATCGTGGGATTCACTGTGCCCACGACCCCACGCTACCGCTTTTACCGCGTGGGTTACTGCGCGCAGTAACTCCGTGGGGAAACCCAACCGTCCGCCTCGGCCGCAGCGGATCCGCTCATAGGCCGAGGCCCGATGGTGGCGGGCCCGGCCTGCGGTCGCGTCCCATCACGCACGTGGGCTGGCAGGCCGACCCGGCTGGATGGCGCCACGTGGCACGCCCACGACGAGCTGAGAAGCTTAGCAAGCACGCTGATACGCCTCCGTCGTATCTACTTTTCCAAACACTTTTGCCCTTATTTTGGAGTCTAACTTGCATGATTTGAATGGAACTAACCCGGACTGACGCTGTTTTTAGCAGACTTTCCATGGTGTTATTTATGTGTAGAAACAAAAGTTCTCGGAATGACCTGAAACTCCACGAAACATCTATTTGGAAATAATAATAAATCCTTGCAAAAGATGAAGACCAGGGGGCCCACACCCTGTCCACGAGGGTGGGGGGCGCGCCCCCCTACCTCGTGGGCCCCTGGAGCTCCTCCGACCTAACCTCCAACTCTATATATTTGCTTTCGGGGAGAAAAAAATCAGAGAGAAGAAATCATCGCGTTTTACGATACGGAGCTGCCGCCAAGCCCTACAACCTCTCGGGAGGGCCGATCTGGAGTCCGTTCGGGGCTCCGGAGAGGGGGATTCGTCGCCGTCGTCATCATCAACCATCCTCCATCACCAATTTCATGATGCTCACCGCCGTGCGTGAGTAATTCCATCGTAGGCTTGCTGGACGGTGATGGGTTGGATGAGGTCTATCATGTAATCGAGTTAGTTTTGTTCGGGTTTGATCCCTAGTATCCACTATGTTTTGAGATTGATGTTGCTATGACTTTGCTATGCTTAATGCTTGTCACTAGGGCCCGAGTGCCATGATTTCAGATCTGAACCTATTATGTTTTCATGAATATATGTGAGTTCTGATCCTATCTTGCAATTCTATAGTCACCTACTATGTGTTATGATCCGGCAACCCCGAAGTGACATTAATCGGGACCACTCCCGGTGATGACCATAGTTTGAGGAGTTCATGTATTCACTATGTGCTAATGCTTTGTTCCGGTACTCTATTAAAAGGAGGCCTTGATATCCCTTAGTTTCCATTAGGACCCCGCTGCCACGGGAGGGTAGGACAAAAGATCTCATGCAAGTTCTTTTCCATAAGCACGTATGACTATATTCGGAATACATGCCTACATTACATTGATGAATTGGAGCTAGTTCTGTGTCACCCTATGTTATGATTGTTACATGATGAACCGCATCCGGCATAATTCTCCATCACCGATCCAATGCCTACGAGCTCTTCACATATTGTTCTTCGCTTATTTACTTTTCCGTTGCTACTGTTACAATCACTACAAAACACCAAAAATATTACTTTTGCTCCTGTTACTTTTGTTAATGTTGCCACTACTATCATATTACTTTGCTACTAAACACTTTGCTGCAGATATTAAGTTATCCAGGTGTGGTTGAATTGACAACTCAACTGCTAATACCTGAGAATATTCTTTGGCTCCCCTTGTGTCGAATTAATAAATTTGGGTTGAATACTCTACCATCGAAAACTGTTGCGATCCCCTATACTTGTGGGTTATCAAGACTATTTTCTGGCGCCGTTGCCGGGGAGCATAGCTCTATTCTTTGAGTCACTTGGGATTTATATCTGCTGGTCACTATGAAGAACTTGAAAGACGCTAAGACAACAATTTATCCCTCAACTACGAGGGGAGGTAAGGAACTGCCATCAAGCTCTGCACTTGATTCACCTTCTGTTTTGAGTAAGCTTGCGACACCTAAACCTGCTTCTGCTATTCGTTCTGATATGTCGCATGTTATTGATGATGCCACTTCTGCTATGCATGGTACTTATGAAGAAACTACTTCTATGCTTGATACTACTGTGCCACTTGGTGAATTTCTTGATGAACAAATTGCTAGAGCTAGAGAGAAAGAAATTATGGAAACCGATTATATCGATGAAAGTGATAATGAAGACTTGCCTGTTATTCCTGAGGGTTATGTTTTTGATAAAGAAGCTTCTTTAGCTATTTTAGCTTGCAAAGATAGATATGAGCTCAAGAGATTATTAGCTAAATGGAAGCAGCAATCTCTTAATGATAGAATGAAACCTGACCCTGCTTTTGCTACTTCACCTATCTGTGTTACCGATAAGGATTATGAATTCTCTGTTGATCCTGATATAATTACTTTGGTTGAATCTGATCCTTTTCATGGCTATGAATCTGAAACCGTTGTGGCACATCTTACTAAATTAAATGATATATCCACCCTATTCACTAATGATGAGAGATCTCGCTACTTTTATATCCTTAAAATATTTCCGTTCTCATTAAAGGGTGATGCTAAGATATGGTTTAATTCTCTTGATCCTGGTTGTGTGCGTAGTCCCCAGGATATGATCTATTACTTCTGTGCTAAATATTTCCCTGCTCATAAGAAACAAGCTGCGTTGAGGGAAATATACAACTTTGTGCAAATTGAAGAAGAGAGTCTCCCACAAGCTTGGGGGAGGCTTCTCAAGTTACTAAATGCTTTGCCTGATCATCCTCGCAAGAAAAATGAAATACCTGATATCTTTTATAATGGACTAACCGATGCTTCCAGAGATTAACTGGATAGTTGTGCTGGTTCTGTTTTGAGGGAAAGAACACCGGATGAAGCTGAAATTCTATTAAATAATATGTTGACAAATGAAAATAATTGGACACTTCCTGAGCCAGCTCCTGAGCCTATTCCTGAACCAACTCCGAAGAAGAGAGGTGTTCTATTTCTCAGTCCCGAAGATATGCAAGAGGCAAAGAAATCTATGAAAGAAAAAAGTATTAAAGCTGAAGATGTTAAGAATTTACCTCCTATTGAAGAAATACATGGTCTTAATCTACCGCCTGTTGAAGAAACTTATGATCTTAATCCATTACCTATTGAAGAACCTCATGGTCTTGATAACCCGACACAGGTAGTAAAGGTAAATTCTCCCTATAGATTTGATGAAGGTGATATCCCTCACTATAAAATTGCTAGCCAATGCTTGGATGAGTTTGATAAATGTATTGTTAAGCAAGAAGATTTCAATGCTTATTTTGGTAGACAACTAAAACAAAATGCTTATATGATTGAACACTTGGGTAATTACATGGCTAGTGTTAGAGGTGAACTTAAACTCATTACTAAACATGCTTCTATGGGTACCACTCAAGTAGAACAAGTACTTAAAGCTCAAAATGATTTGCTCAATGAAATGAATAGTAAGAAAAATGATTATGCTGTTAGAGTGGCTACTAGAACTGGTAGAATGACTCAGGAACCTTTGTATCCTGAAGGCCACCCTAAGATAATTGAACAAGATTCTCAGAGAAATAATACTGATGCACCTAGTCCTTCTAAAAAGAAGAAAAAGAAAAAACGATAGGACTTTGCATGCTTCTAGTGAACCTATTGCTAAACTACCTGAGAATCCAAATGATATTTCTATTTCTGATGCTGAAACACAATCTGGTAATGAACTTGAACCTAGTGAAAATGTTAATGATGATGTTCATGATGATGCTCAACCTAGTAATGATAATGATGTAGGAATTGAACCTGCTATTGATCTTGATAACCCACAATCAAAGAATCAACGTTATGATAAGAGAGACTTTGTTGCTAGGAAACATGGTAAAGAAAGGGAACCATGGGTTCAGAAACCCATGCCTTTTCCTCCCAAACCATCCAAGAAAAAGGATGATGAGGATTTTGAGCGCTTTGCTGAAATGATTAGACCTATCTTTTTGCGGATGCGATTAACTGATATACTCAAAATGAATCCTTATGCTAAGTATATGAAGGATATTGTTACAAATAAGAGAAAGATACCGGTAGCTGAGATTTCCACCATGCTTGCTAATTATACTTTTATGGGTGGAATACCAAAGAAACTTGGAGATCCAGGAGTACCTACTATACCATGCTCCATTAAAAGAAACTATGTTAAAACTGCTTTATGTGATCTTGGAGCCGGTGTTAGTGTTATGCCTCTCTCTTTATATCATAGACTTGACTTGAATAAGTTGACACCTACTGAAATATCTTTGCAAATGGCTGATAAATCAACTGCTATACGTGTCGGTATTTGTGAGGATGTGCCTGTTGTGGTTGCAAACGTTACTATTTTAACGGACTTTGTTATTCTTGATATTCCCGAGGACGATAGTATGTCTATTATTCTTGGAAGACCCTTTTTGAATACTGCAGGGGCTGTTATTGACTACAACAAAGGCAATGTCACTTTTCATGTTAATGGTAATGAGCATACGGTACACTTTCCAAGGAAACAACCTCAAGTTCATAGTATCAGCTCTACTGGAAAAATTCCATCGATTATATTTGGAGGTTTTGAATTTCCTCTTCCTACTGTCAAGAAGAAATATGGTATTCTTATTATTGGGGATGTGGATATCCCCGTTGAGGTAACATAGTGTTATTCGAAATTTCTCCGGTTCCATGTTATTCGGAATGAGTTTGTTAACAAGACCTGATCAACCTTGTTAGTGGATTCCTTTTGATGAGCATGGGATGGATGAAACTAGAAGGCACAACCTTCTGTACCCTCCTTCTACTTTCTGTTATTTAGTTGCAATAAAGTAAAAATAGTATTTTTTCTGTCTGTTTTCTGATTTATCTGTGCAATATAAAAATACCCCGAAAATAAAAGTTCTCCAAATGCCCTGAAAATGGAATATGATTTTTTCTAGAATATTTGAGAATATCTGGCACTGAGAACACAACAGGAGGGGCACGCACCTGGCCATGAGGGTGGAGGGCGCGCACTCCCCCCTAGGGCGCCCCCCCTGCCTCATGGGCCCACGGTGGCCCTCCTCCACTTATTCCTGCACCCACACACTCCTTCTTCCTCCCACAAAAACCAATATCCAGCTCAAGCACGAGTTCTAGCTCATTTTGCTGCGATTTTCGATCTCCTTGCTCAAAGCACCTCTCACAAAACTGCTTGGGGAGATTGTTCCTTGGTATGTGACTCCTCCATTGGTCCAATTAGTTTTTGTTCTAGTGCTATATTCATTGCAAATTTGTGCTGCCGAGGTGACCATGTTCTTGAGCTTGCATGTCAAATTTATATGGTTCCAAGTAGTTCTAATGCATGATATAGTCTCTAGGCACTTGTAGGACTAGTTGCTATCAATTTCATTGAGTTTGGTTCACTTTTGTTTGAAGTTACTAAAAATTTCAGAAATTTTTCAGAGGAAGAAATATGCTTAGGAAAATGTTCCAAGGTGGTTCTTCAAGGAAGCAAGGACCCAGGCTTGCAATGTGTGATGCTGACGAGGAGCCACCAAGGGACGCTCCAACGCGGCCCTATGAATGGCCTTCAGAAAATTTTATGGATCGAGCGGGAATCAAGGAAGAATTTAACGCATATTTGCGTAACGCTGATCTTGTGAGCTTTGAGGCAGAGAAATGCCGCCAGTACCACTATCTCACTAGTACATTTGTGAGGAGGTTTGAATTTTCATCTTCACGTAATTCTCCAACTGTCATGTTTGATCTTTAGGAAACATCTTATACCATGGACTTAGAGGATTTTACTTCTGCTTGCAAACTTCCAAAGTGGGGTAGTGTTAGTGAACCCCATAAATCTGAATTTAGAAACTTTCTTGCTGGTATAACCGTGGGGGAATCTAGAGATATAGCACAAGCTACCATAGGGAACATTCACTTTCCTGCTATACATTATTTTGCTCTCTTCATAGGTAGGTGCATAAATGGTAAAGATGAAGCATGTCATATGTGTGTGCCTGACCGTAGTATTCTTAGGAGTGCTGTGTTAGGAGACAAATCTTATAATTTGGGAGCCATTGTTGCACGTAGGTTGCATCATAATAGATTTAATGGAGATTTCTTTGGAGGAATTTATGCAACCCGCTTAGCTGATTTTCTTGGTGTGGACGTTCGTGAGGATGATATTGAGTTGCCTCCTACTTATTTAGACTATAATTCTATGGTCTACCACCAGTTTGTCGAGAGGAATGAATCACCTCTCCGTTATCGCTTAATCTTTGACAGACGTCATGATGTCCATATTACTCTCCCTGCTCCTGCCTTCTTTGATTATCAGGCAAAAGGAAGACATTTTATTACCAGAGAGGAGGCAGATGAGTACAAGAGGAGGGCGGAGGCAGCTCGCCGCCACGCTGCAGCTCAGGAGGCGATAACCGCTGCCTCTCAGTACGACCCCAGCTACAACTATGGATATCCGCCAGGTCATCCTTGGCAATGAACCAACTTAGGCCAAAAGCCTAAGCTTGGGGGAGTACGTATTTCCCACCGACATTATATTCATGTTCACACATTCATTGCTAGATGTCGGTGCTCATACTCTTTCATTGTAAAATCCATGCTAGTTTATTTTCTTTTTTTCTTGCTTTCTTCTTGTGTGTTTGATAAACCTTAAGAAAAACAAAAAAAATTAGTGTAGCTTTTAGTTAGTTTTCTTTTCTTGCTTTAGTAGTAATATTTAAAAAGAAAACCCAAAAATATTTCCCGTTCTTCTTTTGCTTGTTGGGAGCTTTCCCATGTAAATAGTTTTATTTCTTTTCTTTTCTTTGGGGGTCGATAGGAGAAGACCATGATTAAATTGTTGAAGTGGCTCTTATATGCATTATTGTTGATTTAACCAAGAGCCCATATTGCCTTGTCTTCTCCTGTTTATTGAATGCTCGCAGATTCTAGCTTAGTCCAATGCACGTGCACTCTTATTATTATTCGCATCGTTCGGTCGTGCAAGTGAAAGGCAATTATGACGATATATGATGAACTGACTGAGATAAGAAAAGCTGGTATGAACTCGACCTCTCTTGTTTTTGTAAATATGATAAGTTCATCATTCCTGATTCAGCTTATTATGAATAAACATGTTTGCAATGACAATTAGAGATCATAGTTGCTCGTGTCATGCTTGATTAGCTATGAGTTATAATGGTTTACCTTGCGTGCCAACATGCTATCAAAATGGTTGTGATGTGGTATGATGGGGTGGTATCCTCCTTTGAATGATTTAAGTGACTTGACTTGGCGCATGTTCACACATGTAGTTGAAACAAAATCAACATAGCCTTCACAATATTTATGTTCATGGTGGATTATATCCTACTCATGCTTGCATCCAATGTTTATTAATTTTAATGCATGTTCATGACTGTTGTCGCTCTCTAGTTGGTCGCTTCCCAGTCTTTTTCTAGCCTTCACTTGTACTAAGCGGGAATACTGCTTGTGCATCCAATCCCTTAAACCCCAAAGTTATTCCATATGAGTCCACTATACCTTCCTATATGCGGTATCTACCTGCCGTTCCAAGTAAATTTGTATGTGCCAAACTCTAAACCTTCAAATAAACATCCTGTTTTGTATGCTCGAATAGCTCATGTATGAACTAGGGCTGCCCTTATCTTCCATGTTAGGCGGGTTATTCTCACGAGGAGTGGACTCCGCTCCTCTCTCACGAGAAAATGGCTGGTCACCGGGATGCCCAGTCCCATGCTTTATGCAAACTAAATCAAAATAATTGCAAACAAAACTCCCCCTAGGACTGTTGCTAGTTGGAGACACTCATTGTTTCGAGCAAGTCATGGATTGATGCTTGTTGGTGGAGGGGGAGTATAAACTTTACCATTCTGTTTGGGAACCACCTATAATGTGTGTAGCATGGAAGATATCGCCATCTCTTGGTTGTTATGTTGACAATGAAAGTATGCCGCTCAAAATATTATTTATCTCTATTTCAAAACCGAGCTTTGGCACCTCTACAAATCCCTGCTTCCCTCTACAAAGGGCCTATCTATTTACTTTTATGTTGAGTCATCACCCTCTTATTAAAGAGCACTAGCTGGAGAGCGCAGCTGTCATTTGCATGCATTACTATTAATTTATATTGGGTATGACTATGATTGGATCTCTTTTACCATGAATTACAATGTCTAGTCAGTCCTTGATCTTTAAAGGTGCTCTACATTTATGTTTTGCGGTCTCAGAAAGGGCTAGCGAGATACCATCTTGTTATATCATATTATGATTCTATTGAGAAAGTTGTCATCCGAGATTTATTATTATGGCTCGCTAGTTGATTATGCTATTGATATGAGTAAACATGAGACCTAAGAGTTATTGCAAATGTTTTTAGTCATAATCTTTGCTGAAAACTTGAATGCTGGCTTTACATATTTACAACAACAAGAGCAAATAGAGTTTGTAAAAGTTTTTCTTTATTACTTTCAGTTTGTCAACTGAATTACTTGAGGACAAGCAAAGGTTTAAGCTTGGGGGAGTTGATACGTCTCCGTCGTATCTACTTTTCCAAACAATTTTGCCCTTGTTTTGGACTGTAACTTGCATGATTTGAATGGAACTAACCCGGACTGACGCTGTTTTCAGCAGACTTTCCATGGTGTTATTTATGTGCAGAAACAAAATTTCTCGGAATGACCTGAAACTCCACGGAACGTCTATTTGGAAATAATAAAAAATCCTTGCAAAAGATGAAGACCAGGGGGGCCCACACCCTGTCCACGAGGGTGGGGGCGCGCCCCCCTACCTCATGGGCCCCGTGGAGCTCCTCCGACCTCAACTCCAACTCTATATATTTGCTTTTGGGGAGAGAAAAATCAGAGAGAAGAAATCATCGCGTTTTATGATACGGAGCCGCCACCAAGCCCTAAAACCTCTCGGGAGGGCTGATCTGGAGTCCGTTCGAGGCTCCGGAGAGGGGGATTCGTCGCCGTCGTCATCATCAACCATCCTCCATCACCAATTTCATGATGCTCACCGCTGTGCGTGAGTAATTCCATCGTAGGCTTGCTAGACGGTGATGGGTTGGATGAGATCTATCATGTAATCGAGTTAGTTTTGTTAGGGTTTGGTCCCTAGTATCCACTATGTTCCGAGATTGATGTTGCTATCACTTTGCTATGCTTAATGCTTGTCACTAGGGCCCGAGTGCCATGATTTCAGATCTGAACCTATTATGTTTCATGAATATACGTGAGTTCTTGATCCTATCTTGCAAGTCTATAGTCACCTACTATGTGTTATGATCCGGCAACCCCGAAGTGATAATAATCGGGACCACTCCCGGTGATGACCATAGTTTGAGGAGTTCATGTATTCACTATGTGCTAATGCTTTGTTCTGGTACTCTATTAAAAGGAGGCCTTAATATCCCTTAGTTTCCATTAGGACCCCGCTGCCACGAGAGGGTAGGACAAAAGATGTCATGCAAATTCTTTTCCATAAGCACGTATGACTATATTCGGAATACATGCCTACATTACATTGATGAATTGGAGCTAGTTCTGTGTCACCCTATGTTATGATTGTTACATGATGAACCGCATCCGGCATAATTCTCCATCACCGATCCAATGCCTACGAGCTCTTCACATATTGTTCTTCGCTTATTTACTTTTCCGTTGCTACTGTTACAATCACTACAAAACACCAAAAATATTACTTTTTCTCCTGTTACTTTTGTTACCGTTACCACTACTATCATATTACTTTGCTACTAAACACTTTGCTGCAGATATTAAGTTATCCAGGTGTGGTTGAATTGACAACTCAACTGCTAATACTTGAGAATATATTCTATGGCTCCCCTTGTGTCGAATCAATAAATTTGGGTTGAATACTCTACCCTCGAAAACTGTTGCGATCCCCTATACTTGTGGGTTATCACACGCCACCTGGTTCCCGCCGATGCGTTCAAAATTCCAGAGAGCTCCGACTGGACGCACCCGACTCCCGCCAACCGGCTTCCCAGGAGCCGGATGAAGCTTCCTTCGGAGCACCCGGAGGAGGAAACTGTTGAGGCTCCTCGGCTCCTCAGCCGCGGCACCTCACCAGCTTCGGGGACTACTGTTGGAGTAATGGGCCACGGGTAGCCTAACCCGAGCCCCAGAACCTTTCAAGGCATCGGGGCCGGCTGCGCCCCTCAAGACGTCAAGATGAAGCGCCGCCTTCTGGTAGCCGGCTGGACGAACGGCCGACTGCTGGAGGACGGCCGCGCTTAAGAAGACGGCTCCGAGACGGGCCGACTCCTGGCGGGCGGCCTCCAGAAAGGCCGGCTCCTAGGCAGTCGGCCCATGGTGCCCTCAGAGTCCGTGCCCCCATTAAGAAGACAAGACAGGGTGAGTCTACAGTGAAGCCCATCCCTCCCATATCCAGGGACGGACGTGGCCACAGTGCACCGTACAGGCGGAGACCACCGCCCGGCGCGGCACCGTTGCCACTCCACCCCTGACGTCACCGCAGGCAGGCGGACCCTGCTCCCACGACTGTCTATCAGTACGGCCTGCAGGTGGCGGGCCCTACCAGGCAGCGAGGGCCCGGAAGACGGCAGAGGCCGAACCAGTCAGACTCGAGGGAGGCCGGCTCCAGCAGGCGGCCCGCTCCCTCCTCTGGGCCTGTGCACCATTAACCAGATAAGACACGGAGTGGCTACAGCGATCTCCCATCAGGCGGCGGAACTGTAGCCACGCTCCCTGACCAAGCCCGCGTCATTAACAGCACGGCTACAGTAATCAAAAGCCGGCAAGACCCGCGAGCGGCGGGAACGGCCTGTCGGCTCCGTACCAGACCAGTCGGCGGGGCCCACCTGGCGGCGGGCCCCAGCGGCCGGCGGAGAAGCCGGCGGCCAGAGAGACTGACGGCTGGGTCCTACTCCCAGACGGATTACCATCGTACCCAAGGGGGGTAGGCCTATATAAACCCCCCCAGGGCACCCATGCAAAGGGTTCAAACCTGTCAGGAATAGACTTACACCTAGAGGAGGAGAGATCGTGCCTGCCTTCTTCCACCTCTAGCAAACAGCTCTAGGAGCACCATTGTACCACTAGTGCCTTAGTGATCATGCGGAGACCCTGCAGAGTAGGACTAGGGGTGTTATCTCCACGGAGAGCCCCGAACCTGGGTAAAGTTCGCTGGCGTACGTGTCTACGCCTCATCCCGCTTCCAGGCACCGGCGACGTTCTACTCGCTCCCACCATGATAAGCCATCCCTTGGCATATGTTGCACCCAACCCCCAACAGCAGTTGAATTTGGGATTTGGGGGGAATTTTCGCGCGGTGGCAGGGGAGTTTGGCGCATGGTCGTGTTCTCCAAATGCGGTCCCATGTTTCAGTGAAGAGGCAAGCCGAAGCGCGTTCCGTTAGGGTGAGCCATGTGCAGGACCAACCATGTGAGGGGTGCAATGCGACCGCGATAGGCGTGTTGTGAGTGTACCACCTTTTTCTTTTTAAACTTGGTGCTTCGCGCGATCCATCGATACTACTAGTAATCCGGTAATCCCGACTAAAATGGCGTGGCCGGGTCTTTTCCCGCGTGATATGCTGGGAGGTTGGCTTAGTTGGTTTTTTTAGGAAATTTTTTTAGGACAGGGCTTAGTATGTTTGGCAGACAGAGCGAGAGAAAGATGTGAAATGCGTGAATGTGTAATTGACGTACTATTGGAGTGCCTAAGATAAATTGTGTATGTAGACCCTATGTGTTTATTTACTTCACATGTTAGCTTTGTCTCGTGTCAAATCTTCTAAACTTAGACCAAGTTTATACACACAAAACAACGACAACCACAATACCAAGTAAATATGATTAGAATCATCATTCAATAGATTTTCTCTACTCTTATAAAAAACATAGTTGGTGATCTTGCAATATAGGCCATCCGATCTATATCTGATGGATACGAAGGAAACTGTGGCAATTTTGCGAAAACATACATGCACCCCTCTCCACATTTGCAGATAAGGCCTTCCCTCATTCATCCTTATCTGCCACAAGATAAACTACTCATATAAATGCATCTTGATGTTCCGTGCAACGCAAGGACATCTTGCTAGTAATACAATATATCTTACTATTATTGTGATAGTTCATATACACCGGACGAGATTCATGCAATAAACGGCAGATTTTCATTGCATTTCGAACTTTTATAGGACAGAAAAAGAAAAGAAACCCGACCCTAAACATATCCTACGGCGGCGATCGACGTCCACTTTCATTTGTACTTCCGCATCGGCAACGACTTATTCCATCTGTCGTCTCCATGAATGGCAGTGGGGTTCAAGATCCGTGAAGTGAAAGTGTGGTCTTCGGGGAGGAAGAGTGGAACACGGGAGACGGACGGCCAGTTGGCACACCATGCTCTGCCGCCTCCCATGCCCTACTCATCCTCGGAGGAGTCCCCGACCTCGGCGGTGTCGGTGGACGTGAGGTCGATGATGATGGACGTGGACGGTCCGTCGCTTCACCTGCCACATGCGCACCAAACATTGGACGGCGGCAAGTAGGATGCGTGGCTGGCGGTGCTCTTGGCATCGGCCGCCAGCGCGGCCACCGCTTGTGCGGTCGCGTCCGCGTCCGACTACGCTAGTATTGCGTTGCGAGCGGCGAGTTGAGCGAGGGCGCCGACCTCGAGCTTCAACCCCGAAGACAAGCTCTCCCACAGAGCGTTCCCGCTCGCGGTCACGGTGGATGTGGTGTCAGGTAGGAGGATGCGCTATGGTGTGGAGGTTAGCTGGGCGTTGCCGCTTTAAGTAGCGCATTCCGGTGAGGCCAAGCGACCGGGTGCGTCTAAGTCGCCAGAGTTGGTTACTCGGGCAGCGAGTCTACTTAATGATGGCATACAAATGGACGACATGAATGCGCGCAGCTGGCGCCGGTTGGGAACGCACGCGCACGACTGCGCGAGGGACGAGGGTTTTGTGTGGGCCAGGGTAGCCAGCTGCGGGCGTGGCAACGTTGGAGATGCCCTTTTCTCATATGCGATCCCACATGTCATTGAAAAAGCAAGACGACTTGGTATGGTCTCAGGTCCTGGGGATGCAGTTGGCCGCGCTAGAACACTCCATGGACGCATCGTGGCGTGCGCGCACTTTGGTGCCCCGTGCATCCTCGACGAGCCGAGTCTTGATCTGCTGGTCGTGCCACAACGGTAGTGCCACCCTTGGCAGAATGATGAATGTACGCTTAAAAAAAGATATATGAAAGGCTTGGTTACAATTAATGCATGGTAGATTGACCTAGGCGTGTGTCAAAGAGCGACCTGGCAAGCGAGATACAATCTCGATACCTCGAGATCCATTAGGTGTGTGTGTGCGCGCATGCGAGAGAGAGAGAGAGAGGGAGAGGGAGAGAGAGAGACCCCGAGATGAACCCGTGAGAGAATGAGTGGGTGCATGTGTGATACACAGAGATGGTGCGTCAAAGGAAAGAATGTTTTATGCATAAGAAGACACATGGTATTTGAATCCCTAATTTTTTTCAAAAATTAGAAATCAACCTAAGGAGGATTCAAATTTTTGAACTGGTGATCATAGCATCATCAAATCATATATAAAGGGTATTCAATGTTCGTTTCGCTTTTGAACATACAATAAACTCCCTCCGATCTTTTTTAGTTTACATATAAGTTTTGTGTGTAGTCAAACTATCTCTACTTTGATCAAACTTACAGAAAAAGTATCAACATTCAACAACGCCCAATCAATATTGTTAGATTCGTACGTACTCCTAGATTTGTATTCAAACAAAAATGGTTTTCAATTTGTGTTCAAACGCGTGAATGCTTGTTCTCGCACATGTTCTTGCTACTAGGATTTTGCCACGTATAGCCAGTCCAATAGTACAACTTTTTTTAAGCTCCCTGTCCAAATAGTAGTAGGAGTAGTAGTACCGGTGGAGTGGAGTAGTAAATTCAGCCGACGCGGGCAGGGGAGGGGGAGTTCATAAGTTGAGCCATCGGTTTGCTCTCAACTGTGGTCCCACAAACAAGCGAAAATGCAAACGAAGCGTGTTCCATTCGGTGAGCGACATGCAAGGTCCACCGTGCCGGGGTGCAACGTGAACGCGAAAAGAGTGATGTACACCGTCCGTTCCTCATGACCTTGCATACTTCTGAGTACTCCTTTTTTTAACACGGTACATACGCAAGCGCTCATACATGCATGCATACACTTAGCCCTATGAACGCACACACGCACACCCTACCCCTATGAGCACCTTCGAGAGACTGAGCTAGCATATCATCTTGAGATATGTGAAGTCACCGCCTCATCCTCGACAGCAATGGTCGGGAGGTCCGGACGTCTGCCACGTGAAACTCTGAAACTTTGGTCCCATCCCACCCCACAACTGTCCAGGCTCCAGCCGTCCGGCTTTTCAAACTCTGCACAGTCAAAACCGATTGACCGGTCGTCATCGGAACCACTATTCCCACCGGAACCTTCGCTGCTCAGCCCACGCCAGCTACTTGCCGGCCGGTCACCACTGCCCCAAAACCACACCTCCTCTCTAGCCCATTCTTCCACCCCCATTTCGATCCCCTGATGACCCACAAGTATAGGGGATCAATTGTAGCTATTTTCCATAAGTAAGAGTGTCGAACCCAATGAGGAGCGGAAGGAAATGACAAGTGGTTTTCACCAAGGTAATGTCTGCAAGTGCTGAAATTGTAAGTAGCAGAGTAGTTTGTTAGCAATATAATTTGTAATGGGCAAGTAACGATAGTAGTAACAAAAGTGCAGAAAGGTAGCCCAATCCTTTTGAGGCAAAGTACATGCCAAAACTGTCTCCTATGATAAGCAAAGCGTTCTTGAGTGTACACAGGAATTTCATCTAGTCACTTTCACCATGTTGATTCGATTTGTGTTCGCTACTTTGATAATTTGATATGTGGGTGGACCGATGCTTAGGTGTTGTTCTTACTTGAACAAACCTCCTACTTATGATTAACCCTCCCACAAGCATCCACAAAATATATTAAGAATAAATTCTAACCATAGCATTAAACTTTTGGATCCAATCGGTCCCTTACGGAATAGCGCATAAACTGGGGTTTAAGCTTCTATCACTCTCGCAACCCATCATCTAATTGCTACTCCACAATGCATTCTCTTAGGCCCAAATATGGTGAAGTGTCATGTAGTAGACATTCACATGACACCACTAAGGGAATCACAACATACATACTATCAAAATATCGAACACATATCAAGTTCACATGATTACTTGCAACATGATTTATCCCGTGACCTCAAGAACCAAAGTAACTATTCACAAATGATAATCATGCTCAAGATCAGAGGTGTATTAAATAGCATATTGGATCTGAACATATAATCTTCCACCAAATACCAATATAGTAATCAACTACAAGATGTAATCAACACTACTAGTCACCCACAAGCACCAATTTATAGTTCCGGTAACAAGATTGAACACAAGAGATGAACTAGGGTTTGAGATGAGATGGTGTTGTTGAAGATTTTGATGGAGATTGCCCTCCCCAAGATGGGAGAGTTGTTGGTGATGAAGACGACGATGATTTCCCCCTCTGGGAGGGAAGTTTCCCTAGCGGAATCACTCCGCTGGAGGGCAAAAGTGCTCCTGCCCAAGTCTCGCCCCGAGACGGCGGCGCTCCATCCCAAAAGTCCTCTCCTTTTTTTTCTAGGTCAAAATGACGTATATACCAGAATACGGGTACCGGAGGTGGGCCTGGGCTCCCTGGCACGCCCAGGTGGGTTGTGCCCACCTGGTGGGCCCCCTCTGGTAGTTATTTGCTCCAACATTCATAATATATTTGATAAAAAATCTCCGTGAAGTTTCAGCTTGTTTGGAGTTGTGCAGAATAGGTGGCCTGACGTAGCTTTTCCAGGTTCAGATTTCCAGCTGCCGGAATTCTCCCTCCTTGTGTATACCTTGCTTATTATGAGAGAAAAGGCATTAGAATTACTCCAAAAAGCATTATTATGGATAAAAACATCATAAATAACAGTAGGAAAACATGATGCAAAATTGGCGTATCAACTCCCCCAAGCTCAGACCTCACTTGTCCTCGAGCGAAAACCGAAATCGAAAAACATGTCCACATGCTTAGAGAGAGAGGTGTTGATAAAAACAAAATATGGACATAGAAGCATCATGTTCATTATTATAACAGCAACAAAATTAAACATAAGGCTTTTGTCATATAGCTTTTATCATATACTTCTCATGAATAAGTAACAGTTCGTCACACAATCGAAGTATAAAGAAAAAACTCTATTAAAAACCAACAAACTATGTTCTCAGTCAACTTTGCAACTACAATTCATCATCTTTTCAGGAAGGGTCACGTATCGGAGCCTTTAGGCAAGTCCACATACTCAACCATCATATAGTCTTCTATGATTGCTAACACTCACCACATACACATGAGAAAAACGTTTCAACCGGATACATAGAAAGATAGGGGCTTATAGTTTCGCCTCCCAACGTATTCACCTCAAGGGTGATGTCAACAATAATAACTCATGCTACCCATATTCAACTAGACATATGTGCCTAGATCTTTCCTCACCACATGATGCTTGCCAAAGGAAAAAATAAAAAGGAATAGAGAGAAAACTTTGACTCTTTGCATAAAAGTAAATACATAAAAGTAAAAGATAGGCCCTTCACAGAGGGAAGTAGAGGTTGCCATGCGCTTATTTGTTTGTATGCTCAACCCCTTAGCGCAAAAGAACGTCATGTTGCATTGCCCCTTGTGATAGCGACCTTTATTATGCAGTCTGTCGCTTTTATTCTTCACCATCACAAGTTTGTGCAACGCTCAATTTTCTCTTACACTAAATGATCTCACACATTTAGAAGCAATGTTTATTGCCTTTTTGCACTGATGACAACTTACTTGAGGGATCTTGCTCAATCCCTAGGTAGGTATGGTGGACACTTAAAAAAAGATTTAGATTTAAGGGTTTTTGGATGCACAGATAGTATCTCTACTTAGTGCGGAATTTTTGGCTAGCAAGGATAGGGGGCAAGCACCACACGTTAAAGGATATATGACAATATGACTTCTACGTGAATATGAACAAACTTAAATCATTAAGTTGTCTTCCTTGTCCAACGTCAACAATTTTGGCATATAATATTTTTATGGGGTTCACAATCACAAAACATTTCTAGGATAGTGTATTTATATGTGAATCTTTTCTCCCCTTATTAATTCTTTCATGAGTTGCATCATTGACTAATGCTATGTTTGTCAATCCCTAATAAAATTTCTACTTATACTTTTTCTTATGTGGTGCCATCACCTACCATAAGATTAGTATATGATCTTCTTGATTTATTTCCTTTCTTTTTATTGCAACATGAAAGTAAAGAAAGCAAAAACTCAAACTAAACTTTATTATATATCTTGCACACGATTACAAGGATAGATCAATAAGCAAGCTCTTAAAAAGAAAGGATCAAACTAAACTTTTATTCAACTAAAGCAAAAGATCGAACTAAGATAAGTAAGGGCAAAAAGATAGTGGGATGATACGATACTGGGGCACCTCCCCTAAGCTTGGCGAAAGCCAAGGGGAGTGCCCATACCCGATTCTCAGTTTTCCTTTGGTGATCAAGATGATGGTGGTGGTGATGAAGAAGAGATCTTGTCCTCGGGTTTCTATGGCAGAGGTCCACCATCGTATGAGGAAGAATGAGTCTCACGGGTCCTGCAACTTGCAGCCAAACTCATACCTTTAAACCTCACCTCATATTCAAAGACTTGGTTTTGAAGATCATAGATCTGGCTTTGGAGAAAGTTGGTCTGCTCGTTGAGGGTGAAGCGATGTCCTTCATGGGCTTGCCATACACCTTGAGATCATGGGAAAGGTCCGTGATCATGAGGTGATTGGCATTGAGCCCACGCTCCACCATCCCCTTGCACCGGAAGACTTCCTGCTCCATAGCTTCAAGCCTAGCCTCCACGGTTCCCGTCCCCTTGGGTCCTTGCACATCGCGGATGTGCAGCACTCCCCCATGCATCTGGATGGTTTGAGGGTGCTGCACCACCTCCCGCAGATATGGGTTGATGACGTTCTTGAAGAACTTGTCCTTGGAGGAGCTTGAAGCGGCCATGGTAGATGGGATATGACAGAAAACAACAAGAAAAGAGAACAAAGGATTTCTCCGAAATATGGTGGTCAACAGGTTCCGGGAGTATATATAGATTTTTTATCTTGGAGGACAAGCAAACTGTAGAAAAACGGAGTCCGGAAGGTGTCCTAGGTGGGCACAACCCACCTGGGCGTGCCAGGGAAGCCTGGCGCGCCCTGGGGTCTTGCGCCCACCAGGGTACGCTTCCTGGAAGTTTCCTATTTTTCCTATTTTTCTAAATATTCCAAAACTGACAAAAAATATTTTTGCGAATTTTTCAAAGTCCGTTTACTTACCGTATCACGTACCTTCTTATTTTCATGATTCTAGAGTGTTCCGGAGGACTCTTTTATGTTTTCTTCCAGTGTAAAAGTTTGGATAATATTACTTTCAATATTAATGGGCGTACCTGAGATATAATGTTTTCTTCGTTGCCCATTGACAACCTTCGGGTTAGTACCTTCGGCATTATTTATTTTGATGGCTCCAGACCGATAAACATCCTCGATAACATATGGGCCTTCCCATTTTGAGAGGAGTTTTCCCGCAAAGAATCTGAAATGAGACTTGTACAAAAGAACATATTCTCCGACTTTAAACTCACGCTTTTGGCTTGTCATCCCATCTTTTAACTTTTTCTTTGAATAATTTTGCATTTTCATAAGCTTTGGTTCTCCATTAATCTAAAGAGCTAATATCGAATAACCTCTTTTCACCGGCAAGTTTGAAATCATAGTTGAGTTCTTTGATTGTCCAATATGCTTTATGTTCTAATTTAAGAGGCAAATGACAACCTTTTTCATAAACCATTTTATAAGGAGACATACCCATAGGATTTTTATATGCTGTTCTATAAGGCCAAAGTGCATCATCTAATTTCTTAGACCAATTCTTTCTGGACCTATTAACAGTCTTTTGCAAAATTAATTTTATTTCTCTATTACTAAGCTCAACTTGACCACTAGACTGAGGATGATAGGGTGATGCAATTCTATGGTTAACATCATACTTGGCAAGCATTTTACGGAAAGCACCATGAATAAAGTGTGAACCACCATCAGTCATTAAATATCTAGGAACTCCAAACCTTCGGAAAATAACTTCCTTAAGCATTTTAATAGAGGTTTTGTGATCAACACTATTGGTTGGAATAGCTTCTACCCATTTAGTAACATAATCAACAGCAACCAAAATATGTGTATACCCATTAGAGGAAGGAAAAGGTCCCATGTAATCAAATCCCCAAACATCAAATGGTTCAACAGTAAGTGAATAAGTCATAGGCATTTCTTGACACTTACCGATATTACCTATTCTTTGGCATTCATCACAAGATAAGACGTACTTACGGGCATCCTTGAAGAGAGTAGGCCAATAAAATCCAGATTGCAATACCTTGTGAGCAGTTCTATCTCCAGCATGATGCCCTCGGTAAGCTTCGGTGTGACATTTCCGTAGGATTTGTCCCTGTTCATGCTCAGGTACGCAACATCTAATAATACCATCCACTCCTTCTTTATAAAGATATGGGTCATCCCAAAAGCAATGTCTTAAATCATAGAAGATTTTTTTCTTTTGTTGGTAAGTAAAGCTAGGTGGTAAATATTTAGCAACAATGTAATTAGCATAGTCAGCATACCAAGGAGTATTATGAGAAACATTTATTGCAGCCAACTGCTCATCAGGAAAATTATCATCAATACGTAGTGGGTCATCAGGCACATTTTCAAGCCAATACAAGTCATCAGCTACGGGGTTCTCAGCTCCTTTTCTATCAGTGATATGTAAATCAAATTCTTGTAACATGAGAACCCATCAAATAAGTCTAGGTTTAGCATCTTTCTTTTCCATAAGATATTTAATAGCAGCATGATCGGTGTGAACAATTACTTTTGAATCAACAATATAAGGTCTAAATTTATCACAAGCAAACACCACTGCTAAGAATTCTTTTTTAGTAGTTGCACAATTTCTTTGAGCACTGTCTAGAGTTTTACTAGCATAATGAATAACATTCAGTTTCTTATCACCTCTTTGTCCTAGAACAACACCAATAGCATAATCACTAGCATCACACATAATTTCAAAAGGCAAATTACAATCAGGTGGTTGAACAATAGGTGCAGAAATTAAAGCTTTCTTGAGAGTTTCAAAGGCTTCTAAACAATCATCATCAAAAACAAAAGGAATATCCTTTTGCAAAAGACTCGTAAGAGGCCTAGAATTTTAGAAGAGTCTTTGATAAATCTCCTATAGAAACCAGCATGAACTAGGAAACTACGAATACCTTTGATATCTTTAGGACATGGCATTTTCTCAATTGCATCAACCATAGCTTTGTCCACTTCCATACCTATTTTAGAAATTTTATGACCCAAGACAATACCTTCATTAACCATAAAGTGGCATTTCTCCCAATTCAAGACAAGATTTGTTTTCTCGCATCTCTGCAAAACTCAATCAAGATTGCTTAAACAATCATCAAAAGACTTCCCGTAAACAGAGAAGTCATCCATGAAAACCTCAACAATCTTTTCACAAAAGTCAGAGAATATAGCAGTCATACATCTTTGAAAGGCGGCAGGTGCATTGCATAAACCAAAAGGCATTTCAAGGCATGGTACTTGCAGTTTGGGTTTGTTTCACCAATTATACTGTAGGGGGTTCCCTTACAGTCTTCCTGTCAAAAAAACCAAAAGACATACGTCTATAAGCATAAGTTCCAAAGGGACAAGTAAAAGTGGTCTTTTCTTGATCAGGTTGAGAAACAGGTATTTGTGAAAAACCAGAGTATCCATCATGGAAGCAAAAATGTGTGTGCTTAGATAATCTTTCTAGCATTTGATCAATAAAAGGTAGAGGGTAACGTTCTTTTCTAGTTGCTTTGTTTAATTTTCTAAAATCAATTACCATTCTATAGACTGTAACAATTCTTTGTGGAATAAGTTCATTCTTATCATTAGGAATAACAGTAATACCTCCTTTCTTAGGAACATAATGAATGAGACTTACCCATCTACTATCAGCTATAGGATAGATTATACCTGCCTCCAGAAGTTTTAATATTTCCGTTCTTACCACTTCTTTCATCTTTGGATTTAACCGACGTTGGTGATCAACAACGGGTTTAGCATCAGGTTCCATATTAATTTTTTGCTAACATAGAGTGGGATTAATGCCCTTTAAATCATCAAGAGTATATCAAATAGCAGCTCGGTGCTTCCTTAGAACTTTCAATAATCTTTCTTCTTCATGTTCTGAATGGTTAGCACTAATAATAACAAGATATATCTTCTTTTCATCAAGATAAGCATATTTCAAAAGTGACTGACAATTGTTTTAATTCAAACACAGGATCACCTTTAGGTGGAGGAGAACCTCCTAGAGTTTCAATAGGCAAATTGTGTTTAAGCAGAGGGCGTTGTTCAAACAAAATCTTATCTATTTCATTTCTTTCATGCATATGTAAATCATTTTCATGGTCTAGCAAATATTGTTCTAAAGGATCAGTAGGTGGCACAACAATAGAAGCAAGACCAATTATTTCATCCTTACTAGGAAATTCTTTTTCATGAAGCTTCCTACTAAACTTGGAAAAATTAAACCCATGAGACTCATCACCAAAACTAACACCGATAATTTTTTTCTCACAATCTATCTTAGCATTAACGGTGTTCAAGAAAGGTCTACCGAAGATAATGGGGCAGAAGTCATGTTGTGGGGAACCAAGAACAAGGAAAATAGTAGGGTATTTTATTTTCCCACACAAGACTTCAACATCTCTAACAATACCAATTGGTGATATAGTATCTCTATTAGCAAGTTTAATAGTAACATCTATGTCTTCTATCTCTGCGGGTGCTATGTCATTCATAATTGCTTGATATAAGGTGTAAGGGATAGCACTCACACTAGCACATATGTCACATAAACCATGATAACAGTGACCTCCTATTTTAACTAAGAAAACGGGCATGCCATCAATAGGTCTATGTTTGTCCTTTTTATCAGGTTTGGCAATTCTAGCAGCTTCTTCACAGAAGTAAATAACATGCCCATCCATATCTTCTTCCAAGATATCTTTAACCATAGCAATACTAGGTTCTACTTTGATTTGTTCATTAGGTTTAGGTGTTCTAATATAGCTTTTGTTAACCACAGTTGAAACTTTAGCATGTTCCTTTATCCTAACAGGGAAAGGTGGTTTCTCAATATAAGCAGAAGGAACAACTGGATCAACATTATAAATTATGGTTTCTTCTTTAACTGATACCGGTTCTTTAATAAGTGGGGGATATTTAAACCACTTCTCTTTAGGGAGATCAACATGAGTGGAAAAGATTCACAAAAGGAGGCTACTATCTCAGAGTCAAGTCCATATTTAGTGCTAAACTTTTGAAAAGCATCGATCGGTATTCATAAAAGATTTAACACAATCATACTTAAGTTTAATACCCGTCTCTTTACCTTCGTCAAGTTCCCAATCTTCAGAGTTGTATTTAATTCTGTCCAAAATATCCCACCGGAATTCAATAGTCTTCTTCATAAAAGAATGAGCACAAGAAGTATCAAGAATGGTTTGATCATTACGAGAAAGCCGAGCATAAAAATTCTGGATAATAATTTCTCCTGAGAGCTCACGATTGGGGCATGAATATAACATTGACTTAAGCCTCCCCCAAGCTAGAGCGGTACTTTCTCCTTCACGAGGCCAAAAATTATATATATAATTCCAATCATGATGAACTAGATGCATAGGATATTTTTTTGATGAAACTCCAATTTCAGTCGATTCCAATTCAAGGATCCAATATCATCGCTTAGCCCATACCATCCCAATGCTTTTCCCTTCAAAGATAAAGGGGAAACCTTCTTCATAACTTCATCTCCGGGTAAACCTGCAAGCTTAAACAATCCACAAATTTTTTCCACATATATCAAGTGCATATCAGGATGTTCGGTTCCATCTCCTGCATAAGGATTAGCTAGCAGTTGTTCTATCATACCTGAAGGACTTTCATATTCAATATTTTCAGTAGGTGCAGTAGGTTGAGGGGTAGCTAATTGTGGTTCCGGTCGAGGTGAAGATACCCCGAACAAACCCCTCAAAGGATTGTTTTCCAAAGTAACAAGTGACAATAAATTTCAGCACACTATATAAATGTTTCCTTACCAAAGGCGCTTCACTCCCCGGCAACGGTGCCAAAAAATAGCCTTCATGACCCACAAGTATAGGGGATCAATTGTAGCTCTTTTTGATAAGTAAGAGTGTCGAACCCAACGAGGAGCATAAGGAAATGACAAGTGGTTTTCACCAGGGTAATGTCTGCAGGTGCTGAAATTGTAAGTAGCAGAGTAGTTTGGTAGCAATATAATTTGTAACGAGCAAGTAATGATAGTAGTAACAAAAGTGCAGAAAGGTAGCCCGATACTTTTGAGGCAAAGGACAGGCCAAAAGGGTCTCTTATGATAAGCAAAGCGTTCTTGAGGGTACACAGAAATTTCATCTAGTCACTTTCACCATGTTGATTTGATTTGTGTTTAGGTGCTGTTCTTATGATAAGCAAAGCCCGATACTTTGATAATTTGATATGTGGGTGGACCGGTGCTTAGGTTTTGTTCTTACTTGAACAAACCTCCTACTTATGATTAACCCTCCCGCAAGCATCCGCAACTACGAGAAAAGTATTAAGAATAAATTCTAACCATAGCATTAAACTTTTGGATCCAATCGGTCCCTTACGGAATAGCGCATAAACTAGGGTTTAAGCTTCTATCACTCTCACAACTCATCAACTAATTTCTACTCCACAATGCATTCCCTTAGGCCCAAATATGGTGAAGTGTCATGTAGTCGACATTCACATGACACCATTAAGGGAATCACAACATACATACTATCAAAATATCGAACACATATCAAGTTCACATGATTACTTGCAACATGATTTATCCCGTGACCTCAAGAACCAAAGTAACTACTCACAAATGATAATCATTCTCAAGATCATAGGAGTATTAAATAGTATATTGGATCTGACCATATAATCTTCCACCAAATGAACCATATAGTAATGAACTACAAGATGTAATCAACACTACTAGTCACCCACAAGCACCAATCTATAGTTCCAGTAACAAGATTGAACACAAGAGATGAACTAAGGTTTGAGATAAGATGGTTCCATAGAAGATGTTGATGGAGATTGCCCTCCCCAAGATGGGAGAGTTGTTGGTGATGATGATGACGATGATTTTCCCCTCCGGGAGGGAAGTTCCCCCGGTGGAATCGCCCTGCCAGAAGGCAAAAGTGCTCCTACCCAAGTTCCACCTCGAGACCGCGGCACTCCGTCCCGAAAGTCCTCTCCTTTTTTTCTAGGTCAAAATGACCTATATACCAGAAGATGGGCACCGAAGGTGTGCCCGGGTGAGCACAACCCACCAGGGCGCGCCTGGGCTCCCTGGCGCGCCCAGGTGGGTTGTGCCCACCTGGTGGGCCCCCTCTGGTAGTTATTTGCTCCAATATTCATCATATATTTGACAAAAAATATCCGTGAAGTTTCATCTTGTTTGGAGTTGTGCAGAATAGGTGGCCTGATGTAGCTTTTCCAGGTCCAAATTTCCAGCTGCCGGAATCCTCCCTCCTTTTGTATACCTCATATTATGAAAGAAAAGGCATTAGAATTACTCCAAAAAGCATTATTATGGTTAAAAACATCATAAATAACAGTAGGAAAACATGATGCAAAATGGATGTATCATCTCCTAGTTCGCATCAGTCGTCCCCTAGTTCGCCGGAAAGCCTTGGTGCGCCACAAAATCACGTACTACAAGATGTTGATGCCGGAGTGCCATGCAGAAATTGCGGCGGCGGTCGGCACCACAGACCTGCATTCCCAAGCTCGCTTTGCGGCGGGCCAATCCCCGAGTTCTCTAGAGCAAAGCTCCGAGGAGGAGGAAGCCGATCCAATGTTCATGGCATAGGTCACGGCCCAGAAGGCCCCCGATGCGTATGGGACGATGGACGTCAACTTTGTGCCGGCGTCCAGGTCCCCCATGGTGCAGGTAGACCAGCGGCTCAACCTAGCGATCATAAAGGAGCACCACGAGGCAGAGGCTCAACTTGACACGGAGCGCACGGATGCCGCTACCACCGAGGCCCTCCTACAGATAGAATTGGACATCCTGGACTTGAATCGGGCGGTAGAGGCTCAACTTGACGTGGAGCGCGTGGATGCCACTGCCATCGAGGCCCTCCTGTAGGCAGAACTGAACGTCGTGGACATGAACCGGGCGGTGCTCGCGTTCATGCAGAGCGCCCGCATGCTCCGCATGAACGAGTAGTTGGAGGCCGAGGACAACCACGGTGCGGAGACACACATCGGAAGCTACAGCTGGTTCGCGCCGGCAGCCAAAGACGACGTGGTCGGCTCGTTCCACGAGCAGTGATAGTTTTTCTTTATGTTGTTGTTTTTAGGGATCCTTTGCTCTGTAAAAACATATATTTATGCAAGTTTCCTGACTTTCATCATTTGGGTCCGTTGACCATTTCAGGCGGTTGGATGAATATCCTACGTCTCCCAACTCTTTTTCTTCCTCACCTCTTCTTCTTCCCCAACAAACCACCGCACGTGCCGCTGATATGTCTCCAATGTATCTATAATTTTTGATTGTTCCATGATGTTATATTATCAATCTTTGATGTTTCATAATCATTTTATAGTCATTTTATATCATTTTTTGGTACTAACCTATAGACATAGTGCCAAGTGCCAGTTGTTGGTTTCTGCATGTTTTTACATCTTAGGAAATCAATATCAGACGGAGTCCAAATGCAACGAAACTTCACGGAGATTTTTTTGGACCAGAAGGAACATAATGGGCCCTGGCTGCACCGGGGGTGTCCCGAGGAGGGCACAACCCACCAGGGCACGCTAGGAGGCCCAGGCGCGCCCTGGTCGGTTGTGACTGTTGGGAATCGTAGCATAATTTAAAATTTTCCTACGCTCACCAAGATGCATCTATGGAGTCTACTAGAAACGAGGGGAAAGGAGTGCATCTACATACCCTTGTAGATCACGAGCGGAAGCGTTCCAATGAACGTGGATGACGGAGTCGTACTCGCCGTGATCCAAATCACCGATGACCGAGTGCCGAACGGACGGCACCTCCGTGTTCAACACACGTACGGTGCAGCGACGTCTCCTCCTTCTTGATCCAGCAAGGGGGAAGGAGAGGTTGATGGAGATCCAACAGCACGACGGCGTGGTGGTGGATGTAGCGGGTCTCGGCAGGGCTTTGCCAAGCTTCTGCGAGAGAGAGAGAGGTGTTGCAGGGGAGGAGGGAGGCGCCCAAGGCTGTGTGTTGCTGCCCTCCCTCCCCCCTTTATATAGGCACCCTGGGGGGGCGTTGGCCCAGGGAGATGGGATCTCCAAGGGGGGGCGGCGGCCAAAGGGGGGGAAGGGGTGCCTTGCCCCCCAAGGCAAGGGGGAAGCTCCCCCCTAGGGTTCCCAACCCTAGGCGCATGGGGGAAGGCCCAAGGGGGGCGCCCCAGCCCACTAAGGGCTGGTTCCCTTCCACTTTCAGCCCACGGGGCCCTCCGAGACAGGTGGCCCCACCCGGTGGACCCCCGGGACCCTTCCGGTGGTCCCAGTACAATACCGGTAACCCCCGAAACTTTCCCGGTGGCCGAAACTTGACTTCCTATATATAATTCTTCACCTCCGGACCATTCCGGAACCTCTCGTGACGTCCGGGATCTCATCCGGGACTCCGAACAACTTTCGGGTTTCCGCATACATATATCTCTACAACCCTAGCGTCACCGAACCTTAAGTGTGTAGACCCTACGGGTTCGGGAGACATGCAGACATGACCGAGACGCCTCTCCGGTCAATAACCAACAGCGGGATCTGGATACCCATGTTGGCTCCCACATGTTCCACGATGATCTCATCGGATGAACCACGGTGTCGAGGATTCAATCAATCCGTATGCAATTCCCTTTGTCAATCGGTATGTTACTTGCCCGAGATTCGATCGTCGGTATCCCAATACCTTGTTCAATCTCGTTACCGGCAAGTCTCTTTACTCGTACCGCAATGCATGATCCCGTGACTAACGCCTTAGTCACATTGAGCTCATTATGATGATGCATTACCGAGTGGGCCCAGAGATACCTCTCCGTCACACGGAGTGACAAATCCCAGTCTCGATCCGTGCCAACCCAACAGACACTTTCGGAGATACCCGTAGTGCACCTTTATAGTCACCAGTTACGTTGTGACGTTTGGCACACCCAAAGCACTCCTACGGTATCCGGGAGTTGCACGATCTCATGGTCTAAGGAAAAGATACTTGACATTGGAAAAGCTCTAGCAAACGAAACTACACGATCTTTTATGCTATGCTTAGGATTGGGTCTTGTCCATCACATCATTCTCCTAATGATGTGATCCCGTTATCAATGACATCCAATGTCCATAGTCAGGAAACCATGACTATCTGTTGATCAACGAGCTAGTCAACTAGAGGCTTACTAGGGACACGTTGTGGTCTATGTATTCACACATGTATTACGATTTCCGGACAATACAATTATAGCATGAATAATAGACAATTACCATGAACAAAGAAATATAATAATAACCATTTATTATTGCCTCTAGGGCATATTTCCAACAGTCTCCCACTTGCACTAGAGTCAATAATCTAGTTACATTGTGATGAATCGAACACCCATTGCGTCCTGGTGTTGATCATGTTTTGCCCTAGGGAGAGGTTTAGTCAACGGATCTGCTACATTCAGGTCCGTATGTACTTTACAAATATCTATGTCTCCATTTTGAACACTTTCACGAATGGAGTTGAAGCGACGCTTGATATGCCTGGTCTTCCTGTGAAACCTGGGCTCCTTCGCAAGGGCAATAGCTCCAGTGTTGTCACAGAAGAGAGTCATCGGGCCCGACGCATTGGGAATCACCCCTAGGTCGGTAATGAACTCCTTCATCCAGACTGCTTCCTGTGCTGCCTCCGAGGCTGCCATGTACTCCGCTTCACATGTAGATCCCGCCACGACGCTTTGCTTGCAACTGCACCAGCTTACTGCTCCTCCATTCAAAATATACACGTATCCGGTTTGTGACTTCGAGTCATCCAGATCTGTGTCGAAGCTAGCGTCGACGTAACCCTTTACGACGAGCTCTTCGTCACCTCCATAAACGAGAAACATATCCTTAGTCCTCTTCAGGTACTTCAGGATATTCTTGACCGCTGTCCAGTGTTCCATGCCGGGATTACTTTGGTACCTTCCTACCAAACTTACGGCAAGGTTTACATCAGGTCTGGTACACAGCATGGCATACATAATAGACCCTATGGCCGAGGCATAGGGGATGACACTCATCTTTTCTATATCTTCTGCCGTGGTCGGGCATTGAGCCTTGCTCAATTGCACACCTTGCAATACAGGCAAGAACCCCTTCTTGGACTGATCCATACTGAACTTCTTCAATATCTTGTCAAGGTATGTACTCTGTGAAAGACCAATGAGGCGTCTTGATCTATCTCTATAGATCTTGATGCCTAATATATAAGCAGCTTCTCCAAGGTCCTTCATTGAAAAACACTTATTCAAATAGGCCTTTATACTTTCCAAGAATTCTATATCATTTCCCATCAATAATATGTCATCCACATATAATATGAGAAATGCTACAGAGCTCCCACTCACTTTCTTGTAAACACAGGCTTCTCCATAAGTCTGTGTAAACCCAAACGCTTTGATCATCTCATCAAAGCGAATGTTCCAACTCCGAGATGCTTGCACCAGCCCATAGATTGAGCGCTGGAGCTTGCATACTTTGTTAGCATTCTTAGGATCGACAAAACCTTCCGGCTGCATCATATACAACTCTTCCTTAAGGAAGCCGTTAAGGAATGCCGTTTTGACGTCCATCTGCCATATCTCATAATCATAGTATGCGGCAATTGCTAACATGATTCGGACGGACTTCAGCTTCGCTACGGGTGAGAAAGTCTCATCGTAGTCAACCCCTTGAACTTGTCGATAACCCTTAGCGACAAGTCGAGCTTTGTAGATGGTCACATTACCATCTGCGTCCGTCTTCTTCTTAAAGATCCATTTGTTTTCTATGGCTCGCCGCTCATCGGGCAAGTCAGTCAAAGTCCATACTTCGTTTTCATACATGGATCCTATCTCGGATTTCATGGCTTCTAGCCATTTGTCGGAATCCGGGCCCGCCATCGCTTCTTCATAGTTCGAAGGTTCACCGTTGTCTAACAACATGATTTCCAGGACAGGGTTGCCGTACCACTCTGGTGCGGAACGTGTCCTTGTGGACCTACGAAGTTCAGTAGTAACTTGATCCGAAGCTTCATGATCATCATCATTAACTTCCTCCCCAGTCGGTGTAGGCACCACAGGAACATTTTCCCGCGCTGCGCTACTTTCCGGTTCGGAAGGGGTGACTATCACCTCATCAAGTTCCACTTTCCTCCCACTCAATTCTTTCGAGAGAAACTCCTTCTCCAGAAAGGACCCGTTCTTGGCAACGAAGATCTTGCCCTCGGATCTGAGGTAGAAGGTATACCCAATAGTTTCCTTAGGGTATCCTATGAAGACGCATTTTTCCGACTTGGGTTCGAGCTTTTCAGGTTGAAGTTTCTTGACATAAGCATCGCATCCCCAAACTTTTAGAAACGACAGCTTAGGTTTCTTCCCAAACCATAATTCATACGGTGTCGTCTCAACGGATTTAGACGGTGCCCTATTTAAAGTGAATGCGGCAGTCTCTAAAGCATAACCCCAAAATGAGAGCGGTAAATCGGTAAGAGACATCATAGATCGCACCATATCCAATAGAGTGCGATTACGACGTTCGGACACACCATTTCTCTGAGGTGTTCCAGGCGGCGTGAGTTGTGAAACTATTCCACATTTCCTTAAGTGTGCACCAAACTCGTGACTTAAATATTCTCCACCACGATCTGATCGTAAGAATTTTATTTTCCTGTCACGTTGATTCTCAACTTCACTCTGAAATTCCTTGAACTTTTCAAAGGTTTCAGACTTGTGTTTCATTAGGTAGACATACCCATATCTACTTAAATCATCAGTGAGAGTGAGAACATAACGATATCCTCCGCGAGCCTCAACACTCATTGGACCGCACACATCGGTATGTATGATTTCCAATAAGTTGGTTGCTCGCTCCATTGTTCCGGAGAACGGAGTCTTGGTCATCTTACCCATGAGGCATGGTTCGCACGTGTCAAATGATTCGTAATCAAGAGACTCCAAAAGTCCATCTGCATGGAGCTTCTTCATGCGCTTGACACCAATGTGACCAAGGCGGCAGTGCCACAAGTATGTGGGACTATCGTTATCAACTTTACATCTTTTGGTATTCACACTATGAACATGTGTAACATCACGTTCGAGATTCATCAAAAATAAACCATTGACCAGCGGGGCATGACCATAAAACATATTTCTCAAATAAACAGAACAACCATTATTCTCGGATTTAAATGAGTAGCCATCTCGAATTAAACGAGATCCAGATACAATGTTCATGCTCAAAGCTGGCACTAAATAACAATTATTGAGGTTTAAAACTAATCCCGTAGGTAGATGCAGAGGTAGCGTGCCGACGGCGATCACATCGACCTTGGAACCATTCCCGACGCGCATCGTCACCTCGTCCTTCGCCAGTCTCCGTTTATTCCGTAGTTCCTGTTTTGAGTTACAAATATGAGCAACCGCACCGGTATCAAATACCCAGGAGCTACTACGAGTACTGGTAAGGTACACATCAATTACATGTATATCACATATACCTTTGGCGTTGCCGGCCTTCTTGTCCGCTAAGTATTTGGGGCAGTTCCGCTTCCAGTGACCACTTCCCTTGCAATAAAAGCACTCAGTCTCGGGCTTGGGTCCATGCTTTGACTTCTTCCCAGTAACTGGTTTACCGGGCGCGGCAACTCCCTTGCCGTCCTTCTTGAAGTTCTTCTTACCCTTGCCCTTCTTGAACTTAGTGGTTTTATTCACCATCAACACTTGATGTTCTTTTCTGATCTCCCCTTCCGCTGATTTCAGCATTGAATATACCTCGGGAATGGTCTTTTCCATCCCCTGCATATTGTAGTTCATCACAAAGCTCTTGTAGCTTGGTGGAAGCGACTGGAGGATTCTGTCAATGACCGCGTCATCCGGGAGATTAACTCCCAGCTGAGACAAGCGGTTGTGCAACCCAGACATTCTGAGTATGTGCTCACTAACAGAACTGTTCTCCTCCATTTTACAGCTGAAGAACTTGTCGGAGACATCATATCTCTCGACCCGGGCATGAGCTTGAAAAACTAATTTCAGCTCCTCGAACATCTCATATGCTCCATGTTTCTCAAAACGCTTTTGGAGACCCGGTTCTAGGCTGTAAAGCATGCCGCACTGAACGAGGGAGTAATCATCAGCACGTGATTGCCAAGCGTTCATAACGTCTTGGTTCTCTGGGATTGGTGCTTCACCTAGCGGTGCTTCTAAGACATAATCTTTCTTGGCTACTATGAGGATGAGCCTCAGGTTCCGGACCCAGTCCGTATAGTTGCTGCCATCATCTTTCAGCTTGGTTTTCTCTAGGAACGCGTTGAAATTGAGGACAACGTTGGCCATTTGATCTACAAGACATAGTGTAAAGATTTTAGACTAAGTTCATGATAATTAAGTTCATCTAATCAAATTTTTAATGAACTCCCACTCAGATAGACATCCCTCTAGTCATCTAAGTGAAACATGATCCGACTTAACTAGGCCGTGTCCGATCATCACGTGAGACGGACTAGTCAAGATCGGTGAACATCTCCATGTTGATCGTATCTTCTATATGACTCATGCTCGACCTTTCGGTCCTCCGTGTTCCGAGGCCATGTCTGTACATGCTAGGCTCGTCAAGTCAACCTAAGTGTATTGCGTGTGTTCCGAGGCCATGTCTGTACATGCTAGGCTCGTCAACACCCGTTGTATTCGAACGTTAGAATCTATCACACCCGATCATCACGTGGTGCTTCGAAACAACGAACCTTCGCAACGGTGCACAGTTAGGGTGAACACTTTCTTGAAATTATATAAGGGATCATCTTACTTACTACCGTCGTTCTAAGCAAATAAGATGCAAAAACATGATAAACATCACATGCAATCAAATAGTGACATGATATGGCCAATATCATCATGCTCCTTTGATCTCCATCTTCGGGGCACCATGATCATCTTCGTCACCGGCATGACACCATGATCTCCATCATCCATCATGATCTCCATCATTGTGTCTTCATGAAGTCGTCACGCCAACGATTACTTCTACTTGTATGGCTAACGCGTTTAGCAACAAAGTAAAGTAAATTACATGGCGTTATTCAATGACACGCAGGTCATGCAAAATAATAAAGACAACTCCTATGGCTCCTGCCGGTTGTCATACTCATCGACATGCAAGTCGTGATTCCTATTACAAGAATATGATCAATCTCATACATCACATATATCATTCATCACATCTTCTGGCCATATCACATCACATAGCACTTGCTGCAAAAACAAGTTAGACGTCCTCTAATTGTTGTTGCAAGTTTTTACGTGGTTTGTAGGTTTCTAGCAAGAACGTTTTCTTACCTACGTATGACCACAACGTGATTTGCCAATTTCTATTTACCCTTCATAAGGACCCTTTTCATCGAATCCGTTCCGACTAAAGTAGGAGAGACAGACACCCGCTAGCCACCTTATGCAACTAGTGCATGTCAGTCGGTGGAACCTGTCTCACGTAAGAGTACGTGTAAGGTCGGTCCGGGCCGCTTCATCCTACAATGCCGCCGAAACAAGAAACGACTAGTAGCGGCAAGAAGAATTGGCAAACTCAACGCCCACAACTGCTTTGTGTTCTACTCGTGCATAGTAACTACGCATAGGCCTGGCTCATGATGCCACTGTTGGGAATCATAGCATAATTTAAAATTTTCCTACGCTCACCAAGATGCATCTATGGAGTCTACTAGCAACGAGGGGAAAGGAGTGCATCTACATACCCTTGTAGATCGCGAGCGGAAGCATTCCAATGAACGTGGATGACGGAGTCGTACTCGCCGTGATCCAAATCACCGATGACCGAGTGCCGAACGGACGGCACCTCCGCGTTCAACACACGTACGATGCAGCGACCTCTCCTCCTTCTTGATCCAGCAAGGGGGAAGGAGAGGTTGATGGAGATCCAACAGCACGACCGCGTGGTGGTGGATGTAGCGGGTCTCGACAGGGCTTTGCCAAGCTTCTGCGAGAGAGAGAGGTGTTGCAGGGGAGGAGGGAGGCGCCCAAGGCTGTGTGTTGCTGCCCTCCCTCCCCCCCTATATATAGGCCCCCTGGGGGGGCGCTGGCCCAGGGAGATGGGATCTCCAAGGGGGGGCGGCAGCCAAAGGGGGGAAGGGGTGCCTTGCCCCCCAAGGCAAGGGGGAAGCTCCTCCCTAGGGTTCCCAACCCTAGGAGCATGGGGGTAGGCCCAAGGGGGGCGCCCCAGCCCACTAAGGGCTGGTTCCCTTCCACTTTCAGCCCACGGGGCCCTCCGGGACAGGTGGCCCCACCCGGTGGACCCCCGGGACCCTTCCGGTGGTCCCGGTACAATACCGGTAACCTCCGAAACTTTCCCGGTGGCCGAAACTTGACTTCCTATATATAATTCTTCACCTCCGGACCATTCCGGAACCTCTCGTGATGTCCGGGATCTCATCCGGGACTCCGAACAACTTTCGGGTTTCCGCATACATATATCTCTACAACCCTAGCGTCACCGAACCTTAAGTGTGTAGACCCTACGGGTTCGGGAGACATGCAGACATGACCGAGACGCCTCTCCGGTCAATAACCAACAGCAGGATCTGGATACCCATGTTGGCTCCCACATGTTCCACGATGATCTCATCGGATGAACCACGGTGTCGAGGATTCAATCAATCCGTATGCAATTCCCTTTGTCAATCGGTATGTTACTTGCCCGAGATTCGATCGTCGGTATCCCAATACCTTGTTCAATCTCGTTACCGGCAAGTCTCTTTACTCGTACCGCAATGCATGATCCCGTGACTAACGCCTTAGTCACATTGAGCTCATTATGATGATGCATTACCGAGTGGGCCCAGAGATACCTCTCTGTCACACGGAGTGACAAATCCCAGTCTCGATCCGTGCCAACCCAACAGACACTTTCGGAGATACCCGTAGTGCACCTTTATAGTCACCCAGTTACGTTGTGACGTTTGGCACACCCAAAGCACTCCTACGGTATCCGGGAGTTGCACGATCTCATGGTCTAAGGAAAAGATACTTGACATTGGAAAAGCTCTAGCAAACGAAACTACACGATCTTTTATGCTATGCTTAGGATTGGGTCTTGTCCATCACATCATTCTCCTAATGATGTGATCCCGTTATCCATGACATCCAATGTCCATAGTCAGGAAACCATGACTATCTGTTGATCAACGAGCTAGTCAACTAGAGGCTTACTAGGGACACGTTGTGGTCTATGTATTCACACATGTATTACGATTTCCGGACAATACGATTATAGCATGAATAATAGACAATTACCATGAACAAAGAAATATAATAATAACCATTTATTATTGCCTCTAGGGCATATTTCCAACAGTGACCACCTCGGGTGCCCCCATTCTGCCTCTTTGCTCTATAAATACCCCAATATTCCCAAAACCCTAGGGCAGTTGACGAAATATTGATCCAGCCGCCGCAGTCTAGAACCACCAGATCCAATCTAGACACCATCTCAAATGGGGTTCACCACCTCCATTGGTGCCTCTCCGATGATGCATGAGTAGTTCTTTGTAGACCTTCGGGTCTGTAGTTAGTAGCTAGATGGCTTCCTCTCTCTCGTTGAATTCTCAATACAATGGTCTCTTGGAGATCCATATGATGTAACTCTTTTGCGGTGTGTTTGATGGGATCTGATGAACTTTGAATTTATGACCAGTTATATCTTTTTATATCCATGAAAGTTATTTGAGTTTCTTTGACCTCTTATATGCATGATCTCTTATAGCCACGTATTTCTTCTCCGATATTTGGGTTTTGTTTGGCTAACTTGATCTATTTATCTTGCAATGGGAAGAGGTGCTTTGTAGTGGGTTCGATCTCACGGTGCTTGATCCCAGTGACAGAAGGGGAACCGACACGTATGTGTCGTTGCTACTAAGGATAAAACGATGGGGTCTATCTCTACATAGATAGATCTTGTCTACATCATGTCATCATTCTTATTGCATTACTCCGTTTTCCCATGAACTTAATACACTAGATGCATGCTGGATAGCGGTCGATGTGTGGAGTAATAGTAGTAGATGCAAGCAGGAGTCGGTCTACTAATCTTGGACGTATTGCCTATATAATGATCATTGCCTGGACATCGTCATGATTATTTAAGGTTCTATCAGTTGCCGAACAATAATTTGTTCACCCACCATTTGCTATTTTTCTTGAGAGAAGCCACTAGTGAAATCTTGGGCCATTCAGATCATCCTCAACCACACAAGCTCACCGAGCTTAAGGACACCTCTCCTCTGGAGGCTCTTCTTCCCTTCTACCTGTTCATCCTCAGCCCAAGAGGCAATCCACCACACCACACTGGAGTAGGGTATTACACCACATCGGTGGCCCGAACTAGTATAAACCCTGTGTCCCTTGTTCTGCGAGTTCGACGCGCTGAGCTCTGAGATCGCGGTGAGTGCGTGAGCTAGAGGGGGTGAGAGATCTTCGTGCGCACTCCAGTGTTCAAACCTCATGGGTTTTGCCGGAACCCGCAATCCGACATTTGGCATGCCATGTAGGGGTGCGCCGAAGCCTCTCTCCCATCAACAGACCCGCCAACGCCCTGCAACGCCGATGTCTGGCGACCCAAGGGCCGATGCCAACCACTGGGCACCCTGAAAGCCCAGGCGGCATCGTCCGCCCAACAAGACCTCAACTCCGCGCTCCGGGCGGCACGCGCACCACCAAACGCCGCCGGGCACGGGCGGCATGGTCCGACGCCCTCCAACCTTACCCCGCGGCGTGCGCGGACCACCGCAAGGGCCTCGAGCTACACCGCGGCGACAGCACCGCACACCCGATGGGAGCAAGAAAACATGAGGGCCGCACTCATAGCGGCACGGGAGCTGTTGCGGTGCTGGCTAATGGAGAGCGGCCGCGATGCATTGCTGGAACGCATTGCTGAGCTGCTGGACGCCTCGACCAGGGGCACGCCAACCTTTTGCTCCCTACCTACGCCTCAAGTCGCGGCCGGGTTACATGGTGGACCTCGCCACGCGCGGACGCTCCCTGGCGCATCAGGGAGATTCGTCGGCAGCGACGCAGCCGGTGGAGCCAGGCGCCCAGCCACACCTGTGCCTCCCCCGGTGGGCGCGGTCGCAGGCACTGACCCCTACGGCCCCGGCAGGATGCCGCCCTTCCGTCCTCGGGGCGGCATGCTGGGCCCGATGGCATGGAGCGCGGGGCACTTCGGTTGGGTTTCTCGGGCAACGGCTCCGGAGGCCTACGTGCCCCGCATGATGGACCAGGAGTACACGCCGGAAGATGACCCCGGCTCGTTCCTCAAGTCGGTTAGGCAGAGGAGACGCTGGAAGTTGAGGCCTTCCATGAGCCACCCGGGAGCCTTGCTGACCCCACCGGCGACAACAGCTGCAGGGTACCACTAAACTCCCAGGAACATGCTTATGTTAACCATGAATCGCAAGTGAATCAGGGCGCAGCGATGGACGACGGTCCCAACGTGGCAACCCCCCTTCCGCCAGGGGAGGCGCACTGGGGGCTGCGTGGGAGGAGCCAGGAGCAAGGCCCCTCCCCGTGCTGCATGGAGCAAGGCGTCACCCTGAGGTAGGTCTTCTGCCGGCGAGGCACTGGCGAGCCTTCCCCCCGGCAGAGGGCCCGTGGTCGCCGAGGGCGCCGCTAGCTTCCCCTTTGCCCCTTGGCATCGTCCTGGTTTCCGGATGCCCCAACGGTGGTCGAGGGTGGCGCAAGGCGGGGCCCTCGCCTGGCGATATGAACCAAGGCTCACGCCTATGAAGGTCTCCGCCCGTGACACTCTCACGTAATAATGAGTGGGGTTGTACACGCCCTGGAGTCTCCGGAGAGCCGCCCTCGGGCCTCGGGGGCTCCCACCCACGTCCTAGTGGAAGCACCATGCTCCGCGCTGGCCGTTGACACCGTTCCCCAATGACTATTCTCACAGCCAGTGAAAGCACTTAGCTCTACGCTGGTGGGAAGACAAGAAGACTAGCTAGGTGCCGGACGCGGCCATTTGCTTTTGCCCCCTTTTCTGTAGCTCGGACTTGCAGCTTTTGATCTTGAATTTGAAGTTGTATTTCCATTAACAGTCGTGGGGGGCATCCTTTCTCGTTCGTGTTGATTTCATGAGTTTCTGGATTCGTGTTTTGTTTGGGATTTGCGTTCGCTATTTCCCCCCTTCCTAGCACCTCGCGAGCGGGGGCTGGCGGCGGCGTACACGCGCTACGCGCGCACCTCGCCATTACTGGCGCTCGCTTCTCGCGAGGCCCTCTCGGGTGGACCGGCGGACCCCTCAGGAAACCAAAAGCTCACGAGCTCGTGAGGGGATCCCTTCAGAAGGAATGCACATCCGCAGCCGCCAAACCAGTTTGAAGCTCGACTGAAACAAAGTAAGTTACGGCAGGAAGCCCGTAAGGGGTGTCGCGAGCACACAAAAGCGCACTTTAAGCCTAGCCTAGGGAATAAAGTGGTAGTCTATTTACATGAGGGGGCCCCCTCTGCAAAATGCTCTTACATTGTGAGAGGCCGTACCCAAGCTTCTGCGTGCAGGTTCAAAATAAGGGTGCACGGGCTCAGTCGAACATGTCGCTCGCCTCATCTCCTGAATCACTTCCGGACACGCTGCTGGTGCCGTCGCTGTCGTTGTCTCCACCGCTATCAACCATGTCGCCATCATCCGCTGTGACCACCACCGCGTCGTTGTCAGAAGCAAAGGCCCTAACAAGGGCATCCACATTGTCGTCCACCCAGCGCGCTAGGTTGTCTCGGATGACCTCGGGCACTGGGGCAATGGCGGCGTCAAAATTGAAGTCAGGATTGGTGTTCAAAAGATGGCTGAAGACGCGAGAGAATGCGCGCCCGAGGAGGCCCCGACTCTTTTCGTCCACAAGCTCGCGAGCCCTCTCAGCTCGGCTCTCCAGGCGCGTCACGACGTCGGTGAAGAAGCGAAGATGGTCGACATAGTCCTCGGCGTGTGGGTGGGGAGCGTGTTCATCGCAGATGGTACCAAGCGCCTGATTGGCTCTCGTCCTGAGGTCCCGAAGCATGGGGACATGCTCGCGCAGTAGCGTCTGCCAGCAAAGCGCCTCCTCCCTGCTCTGTTGCGTGAAGGACTCAGTGCTGGCAACCCACTGCTAAACGGAGAGTAGCTCAGCACGGGCGGAGGCCAGCTCAGCCTGCACTGAGATCAGGGTAGCCGCGGCAGCTTTCTCGCGCTGCTCCGCATCGGCCAGCCCTGACCTGAGGGCAGCGGTCCTACCCACAACTTCGGCTTCCACGAGCTTCAGCTTCAGGTCGTACCTGCCAGCAAGATTCGCGCGAGCCTCGGTCAACCTCCTCCTGGGCCCTGGCTTCTAGCGCGCCGACAACATCCTCTGCTTGGGCGACTTGGCGCTCCCTCGTCTCCAAACGCTCAAGCTCGAGGCTGCGCTCCGTGGCCTCCAGCTATCGGCGTTCTGGGAATGGGGGTCCCCAGACTTGCCTGCCTGCGGCCCACAACGTGGCTAAGACAGCAGGCCGTATGGCCCATCTTCATCAACAAGGCATCCTAGACCCTCGTGAGGGTCCGAGCCTCACGAGGCGGACGACGCAAGACCTCCTCTGGAGTGGCCTAGCCAGGCAGGCTCACGAGGAGCGGAGATATCAAGGCAGGGCAAACCTCATGAGGCTCTTGTGACGTGAGCCATGATGAACGACACCAGGCGGGCACCAGGCAGGCGCCAGCGCGCGCAGCGTCCTTATTTCCTCTTTGGTGCTAAGGAGGCCAGCGCAGGTGAAGAGTACCGAGGCATCAGGCAAAGGTTGCTATATTAGTGCAACGAGACCAAGACCAGGAGGACGGCAAGATGGAGGTTATCGTGGAGCCCAAGACGGCGTCACCACCAGAGCTTTTCGCAGGCGAAGACCGCTTTTGTCAGGATAGCTTGTACTAGCTGTCCCCCTTCAAATTTGCCCGCCGTTGTTGGCTCCCTTCCCGCGCGATATTTGGGAAGAGGACCAGGGCCTGTATAAGTAGAGCTAGCCACCATAGTAGGGCGATCTGATCTCATCTGATCGCATCTGATCACATCTCATCTCATCTCATCTCATCTTAGCTTCATCCAACCCGATCGACAGCCTACCCTAGCCACAAGAACACCTCAACCTCAGGAGGCTGTTCTTCCCTTGTACTGTTCATCATCAGCCCTAGAGGCAATCCACCACCACCATAGTGGAGTAGGGTATTATACCACAACGGTAGCCCGAACCAGTATAAACCTCGTGTCTTTCTGTGTTGTGAGTTCGTCGAGTTCGTCCGCGAGATCTTAGCGAGCTAGGGCGTAGATCGGTAGGAGGGAAAGACTTCGCGCGCACCCTAGTGTTCGAACCTTAAGGATTTGCCGGAACCCCACATCCGACATTTGGCGCGCCAGGTAGGGGGCGCCATAGCTTCCCTTCCATCAGTTGTCGCTCTGCCGCTCCGTCGTCTCTATGGCAGACGCTCGCCGTGCTCGGGCTGAGCGTCGGGCTACCCTCACCGCCCGTGTCGCTCAGACGGCTCCCGTCGGCGGGCCACCTCGTCGTTCTCCGTCACCTGCCGCCAACACTGCCACCGGCCCGGCGGGGAACGAGCAGCAGGCATCCTCGCTGCATCCTTCGGTGCGGCAGGACGGCCGCACCGCCACTCCACCCCTGCCGGTTCCCTGCCGCACCGCCACTCCACCCCTGCCGGTTCTTCGTCTCATGCGCGCCGCGCTCCCATGGAGGCGCGGGCCGCGCTCCTCACGGCGAACGAACTCCTGCGCTACCACCCCGTCGACGACCTCTATGAGGAGTGGCTCGACCGCGTCGCAGGGGGCTCCCCGGTGCCGTCCCTCTCTCTACCTCCCCCTCAACCAGCCAAGGGCGACGAGGCTCATGGCATGCCTCCACCACCTCTGCCCCAAGATGGTGCCTTGGCACCAAGGCGCGCGCCTCCACGGTGTGATCCACCACGCCCGGTGCCCGCGCACGAAGAGAGAACCTGCCAAGAAATTCCGCGGCCGCGAGAAGCTGCACCTGCGCTCCCCACGCCACCTCGTCAAGACCGCGCACCGCCCGCAGCGGCGCAGCGTGGACCTCGTCAAGACCAAGCTCCACCTCCGAAGTGAGCCCCGGCAACCACGGCTGGCTGCCGCGCCTTCACCCCTGAGCTGCGTAGTGTCGCCTGGCCAGGCAATTTCAAGCCTGACCTGCCTCCTCGCTACGACGGCACCGCCGACCCCGTGGAGTTCCTGCAGCTCTATGAGCTGAGCATCGAAGCGGCCAACGACGACGAAAAAGTCATGGCGAACTGGTTTCCCATGGCTCTCAAGGATGGAGCCCGCTCCTGGCTCCTGAACCTGCAGCACGACTCGATCTCCTCTTGGGACGAAATGCGCAACCGCTTCGTCGCCAACTTCCAGGGCACTCGCGACCGCCCGCCGGTCGTGGGTGATCTACGCTGCATGAAGCAACAACCAGGAGAGACCCTCCAGAAGTACATCCAGCGCTTCAACAACACCCGCCTCAAGATCCCCAAGGTCACGGACGAAGCCATCATCTCCGCGTTCTCAGACGGCGTCCGTGACGTCAAGATGAAGGAAGAGCTCGCCATCCACGAGGAGCTCTGCACCTCTCAGGAGTTGTTCAACCTGGCGACCAAGTGCACAAGAGCTGAGGAGGGGCGCCTCTCTCTCCTTGAGCTGCCAGCCGTGGGCGCGGAGGAGAAGAAAACCAAGGCCAAGGACGTGAAGCGCAAGGAGGCAGCTGTGCTCGCAGCGGAGCCCGACACCAAGCGGGGCAGAGATCAGCCCGAGTCTTCCAAGAACAGTCGGCCGTTCTGCGCCTTCCACAACCTGAAGACACACAACACCAGCGACGTTCAAGAGCTCAGAGCCATATGAGAAGGACGCTTCGGTCGATGCCCCGAGCGCAGTGACCGGGGCTACGGCCGCGGAGGAGGACGTGGAGGCGGACGCTGGGACGACCGTGGCCCGCGCCAGGAGTGGCGCGACTGGCATCGTGAGGACCGCTGATAGGACCAACCTCGCGAGGGCGCCTGGAGGGACCCGCCTTGTGAGGATCACCCCCAAGGCAACACCGATCTTCCTCCTCCGCCGCCGCCAAGAAGGAACAACGACCACCACCAGGACGAGGGGGCTGAGGGCTTCCAGGAGCCGCGTGCAATGGCCTACATATTGGGCGGCGTCAAGGCCCCAGCTTCTCAGCGCATCTTCAAACAGTTCGCTCGCGAGGTGAACACGGTGCTCCCCAAGCTCAAGGCCACGCGCCCGCTCAAGTGGTCCCAATGCGCCATTACTTTCAACTCGGCAGATCAGCTCAAGTGCGCAGCCACCGCTGGCGCCCTCCCTATGTTGTGTTCCCCAGTCATCAGCAATGTGCAGGTTACCAAGACCCTCATCGACGCCGGCGCAGGGCTCAACGTCATGTCTGTCGACACGTTCGACAACCTCCAAGTGCCATATGAACAGCTCTAGCCCACCAAGCCTTTCTCAGGAGTGACCGACGGTTCCACCACGCCGATAGGGCAGGTCCGCCTGCCTGTCACCTTCGGGGAGCACAAGAACTACCGCACCGAGCTCATCGACTTCGACGTCGCACACATCCGCCTGCCGTACAATCCTATCCTCGGGTATCCAGCCCTGGCCAAGTTCATGGCAGTCACCCATCACGGCTACAACGTTCTCAAGATGCCAGGAAGCGGAGGGATCATCACGGTCCCATGTGAAGAGAGGGATGCGGTGTGCTCCCTTGAGCGTGCCTTCCAAGCTGCAGCAATCGATGACCCCGACAGCAGAAGCGAGGGCCCTCCGGAGGCCATCCGCAAGAAGTAGCAGCTGCGCCGCGCAGGACCTCAGGAGGATGGCATCACGGCAGAAGTCTCATCAGGATCAGCGCCCGTCCGAGGGGTGCCTCCCTCCGTCGCATAGGAAAGCGCGCCCGGCGCCCTCCTCGGGCAGGGCTCGGGGGCTCTCTTCTGGAGGGCCTCAGACCTTGCCAACCTCACGAGGGAGGCGATTGGGCACCACTTGGAGGCGTGCTTCGCGGCACGTGTCCCTCAGGAGAGCACATGGCAAGGAGTGCCCACCACCCAGGAATTCATCGCCAAGACCACACAGGAACTTCAAGACGCAAGAGCCATGCGCGGCGACAGCCGCTCACAGGGCGCAGCTCCCCTTCCAGGCGAGGATGCCGGGCTGCGTCGATGTCCCAGGGCTCAACAGGGCCGCATCTCAGGAGCGTTTCCGGCCTTCGCGTGTGGGCCGCTATGAGGGCCCGCCGCACAGCTACGTTTGCATGCCCTTTGGCTTGCCGAGCATGGCGTCGGCCTATCAGCGCAACATGCGGCGTGTCCTGGCGGCTCAGGAGGTACCACGCCGTCCTGGAGGAGATGGAGATCGTCTTCAGGGAACCTCCCGAGCCCCCAGAGCCTCCCGAGGCTCAGGGCTCCGGCGGCTCATGAGGGGTCATTTCTTCAACGCACGCCTTCAGCTACACCAACTCTACTTCGTCTACAGAACCAGGTGCCATCTTCCAAGCTCGTTTAGCTGGGAGCGCCCCTTGGGCTGCATTATTCTCATGCCGCATGGGTCCGTCCCTGTGGCATGTATCCCTTTGGCTTATGTATTTAGCTTACCTTGCTGGGGGCGCCCCTCGGGCTGCATCATCCCCAAGCCGCTCGGGCTGGACCCGGTGGCATGTATCTTCCTGCATTTATCCAAGTTGATCTGCTCTCCATGCTTAGCCTGCCAACGGCTATTGCCTGCTCGATCGTCGCCTCCCCCGGGGCCTCCACACAGGCACGGCGCTGGTGCATGGGTCCGTCCCTGTCACGTCGACAAACCTGAGCGGTCGAGCTCTGGCTCGCGGTACGACCCACGCATGTCACCTCACCAGGCCCTCAGTGCCTTCACCTCATCTAGAGCAACCAGCGGTAGGCTGACAGCTATAACGGCAAACCGTGTTTCTTCTTGTGCCAGTTCACAGGGATGCCGTGAGAAGGATAGCAGGCGGCACCGCGAGTCTCCTTTTCTCTCGTGCAATTCGCTTGTGCTTTAAAAGGGGGGCTCCTGAGCATCGTGACTCAGGAGCTCTTACTAGCTCTCCAGCCCTCACCCCCTGGCCTTGACCACGGCATCGCGACCTGGCATACCAACGGCGGCTGAGCTCGCTCGAGGGCCGGGACCGGAGGATGTAGAGCACTAAGGAGAGCATGAGGGGAGGGAAACTCGTACGGGCCGGCCTAACTATGCCGCAGCGCAGCGTCAGGAGTCGCCGCGAAGTTGACAAGATAAGTCCCGCTCTCAGATCGACCAAATATTGGGGCCTGATGGTCACCCTCGCCTTGCCGTGACCCCGTTGCGGCCACGTCAACTCCCTCTCCTGCCTTACCATGGCTGCTTGAGCGCTAAGGGGGACCTCCTGAGCTTCGCGTCTCAGGGGCTCTTACTGGACCTCGGGCCGCACACCTCCTGGCCTTGACCACGGCACGCGACCTGGCATACCAGCGACGGCTGTAGCCGCCTGGGGACCGGGAGCTGTCAGCGCAGAGCAACAAGCCGTTGCGGGGGAAGAAAGGGGGGACCGAGCCTTAACGGGACACGCATTCGCTAAGTTTTCATAACAAGGAAGATAGGTACAAAAGACATTACATGTCCTTACATGCCCCCACGGGGTGATTCATGATTCTTCACAGGAAACAAAAGCTGATACTAAGGGGAATCCTATCTACACCCTTCTGTGGCGGACGCCATCATCAACAGTGGGCCACGGAGGGCCGGTTCCAACCCCATCCAGATCAGCGGCGGCGACGGCCGGACGCCGTGGCTCTGCTCCGAGCGCGGCGAGAGCTCGGTGGCACGTAGCTGTCGTCACTCGTCTCCGGAGTCTCGTAAAGCTCAGGAGAGCTGTTGGACTCCCAAGGGCTACTGCTGCTGGAGTAGCCGCGAGCGGAGCGCGCGTCAGTTTGGCGCTCCTCTCCGGAGCAGCACTCCAAACGGCGGCCCTCGGCGTCGAAGATCTTGAAGAAGAGCATGGAAGCGCCGTCGTACTCGAAGTGGATCACGAGGGCGCCCCTCGCACGACAGACCCGTGCGATCTCCCCCCAGCCACGGGTCATGAAGATCTTGCCAGTGGGAACCGCTTCGATCTCCGCTCCGGTCGCCGGAGCGCTGCAGTCGGCATGCTGCAACCAGAGCTCGAGAGGCCCCCTCGGCGGCATCACGTCAGAAAAGAACCGCGGGAAGCGGATCCAGGAGCTTGGAGGCATCAGAGCCCACAGCACCAACTCGCGCGAGGAGTCCGCGGCGTCGATCCCAGGGGCAGCGGCACGCATAGCCGTGGAGCGGCGACCCCGGACACGGCGCGAGCGGCTTTGCTCTTCACTCCATCCTCCTGAGCCCTCGACTCGGGCGTACAAGGGTAGCGGGTACCGTGGAGGAGGCCGCTCGCACCAAGGCCTCGACACCACCTGCATCGCCGCTTCATCACGGCGATGGATCGACCTCTTCTTCGGCGGAAGTGGCCCCGGATCATCACGGGGAGCCTTTCCTTTCTGTTCGGCAGAAAACCTTCTGATAGGCGCCATTGTTGTCAGTAGTGGGGCGGGGAGGAAGAAGTAAGCAAGCGAGGAAGAGATGGGCTACGGGGGCTTCGCCCCCCTCCCCATTTATAGCAAGAGAAGGCCAACCGGCGTCTCCCACGATCGCAGGTAATGATGGTTTTCCTTGCATGTCGCAGGGACTTGTAAAGTCGTGCAGTTGCTGAGGCAGCGTGGGGAAGCGGAGACGCCCACGTCCAATCAACCGCCACGCATCAACCGAGGCCGCAGGCTTTTGGGGCCCGCGGTGCTCCGAACTTGACCCTTGGCTTCGCCGCGAAGCCAAGCCCGAGCGCACCTTGGGCCCGGGGGCTACTGTCGGCGTTCTGGGAACGGGGGTCCCCAGACTTGCCTTCCTACGGCCCACAACGTGGCTAAGCCAGCAGGCCGTACGGCCCATCTTCATCAACAAGGCATCCAAGACCCTCGTGAGGGTCCGAGCCTCGCGAGGCGGACGACGCAAGACCTCCTCTGGAGTGGCCTAGCCAGGCAGGCTCACGAGGAGAGGAGATATCAAGGCAGGGCAAACCTCACGAGGCTCTCGTGACGTGAGCCATGACGAACGACACTGGGCGGGCGCCAGCGCGCGCAGCGTCCTTATTTCCTCTTTGGTGCTAAGAAGGCCAGCGCTGGTGAAGAGTATCGAGGCATCAGGCAAAGGTTGCTATATTAGTGCAACGAGACCAAGACCAGGAGGACGGCAAGATGGAGGTCATCGTGGAGCCCAATACGGCGTCACCACCAGAGCTTTTCGCAGGCGAAGACCGCTTTTGTCAGGATATCTTGTACTAGCTGTCCCCCTTCAAATTTGCCCGCCGTTGTTGGCTCCCTTCCCGCTCGATATTTGGGAAGAGGACCAGGGCCTATATAAGTAGAGCTAGCCACCATAGTAGGGCGATCTGATCTCATATGATCGCATTTGATCTCATCTCATCTCATCTCATCTTGATCCAACCCGATCGAGAGCCTACCCTAGCCACAAGAACACCTCAACCTCAGGAGGCTGTTCTTCCCTTGTACTGTTTATCATCAGCCTGGAGGCAATCCACCACCACCACATTGGAGTAGGGTATTACACCACAACGGTGGCCCGAACCAGTATAAACCTCGTGTCTTTCTGTGTTGCGAGTTCGTCGAGTTCGTCCGCGAGATCTTAGCGAGCTAGGGCGTAGAACGGTAGGAGGGAAAGATTTCGCGCGCACCCTAGTGTTCGAACCTTAAGGGTTTGCCGGAACCCCACATCCGACACCAGCAACAATGCTTCCTCGTGCCTCGAGGTCTCCTCCTCGTCGGACGGCGCGCCCTGCATCGACGCCAAGGCAGCCCTGCGCGCCTCGCCTGCTGCTCCAGGGAGGCGTTCAAGGCCTGGAGCTCCCGCCTGCGCTCCTCGGCAGCCGCACGGCGATGGTCCACCTCCCTGGCCTCTTCCAAGGCCCGAGCGCTGGCCTCCCGCGAAGTTGCCAGGGATGCCTCGGCCTTCGCATTGGCATGCTCCGCTGGAGGTGCCCGAGGTTGATAGCCACCTTCAGTTGATGCCACTCCTCCACCAGCCGGAGACACTCGGCTTCAGGGCGAGCGTCAACATCCACGAGTTCTCCGTCGAGTCAGCTCAGCGCGCCCATTGCATCCTGCAAGAGCTCGTGGCGGACGACACCCCGCTTGTGCAAAAACTTCAGTGCGCAACCAGGTCCATCCCCCACAGCAGGGGTTGCTGAGGGGATCCGAAGTGGCTCGCCCCCTCCGAGCAGGGGGCTGGAGGCCGGTGCTTCCTCAGTCGCCTTCTGGGCCTCGGCGAGGGCCCGGACGGGTGAGGGCCCGTTGCTCGGAGAAGAAGCCGGGATCGAGGCCATCCAGCCGCTGTCCATGACCATGGGTGGAGCCCATGTACACACCCCATGCCCCAGACCGGGCCGCGAAGGAAGGGCAGCAGGAGCTCAGGATCAAGGCGCCATGCCGGCACGCCCATCTCCCTCGCCGATCTTGCGCCGGGCGCTGCGGGCTGGCGCGAGACTCTCAGGGTCGACGGAGGGTCCAAGGTAGGAGGAGGTTGTGGCACCCCGGCTCAGAGCGACCGGTTTACCCTGCATTGCCAGCCCAGAGATGATGTCTTCTGGCAACACACAACATATTGGTACAGAAAACAACCGCTTTATTGATGCCAGCGGAAGAGAGTTCGTATTACAACAGTGGTCGAGGCCAAGCGGCACACTCGGTGCGGCGAAACAATATGTACATTATTTAGTGAACATAAAGGGGCCTCGACTCGAACAACTACGTGGCAGCGGAATAACGTCGTAGCGGAAGCTCCATATCATAGGGACACTGATGTGGACACGATCTAGACTCGAACAGCGCTCCTTTCCAACGAGACTTTCCTGAAATCTGGCATGACACGCCAGGTCAGTACATTGAATGTACTTGCAAGCTCACAACAAGCGTAATCATAATGACAAACAATACCATGATATTTAACCAATTATTAATAATGCAACATTATATGTCAACATGCTGTGATCAACCCCGAACGTCCCTCGGGATAGCTTACCAACTGTGATCATCTCTGGACCACATACACACCACCATAGTGGTCTTTCTCAAGAACAACTCGTGATCCTTACGGCGATCACAACCACGACCATCATTTGGTCCCAAATACCTCGATGGCCTTTCTGCCATCCATTGACGATGCAAAGTTCATAGCTTAGTGTGCAATTTTTATTAAACGTTGACTCATGGTGGGACCTAGTACGAGGTGTCCGTGACCGTGGACTCGGCTATCGATAGATTATACACTCTGCAGAGGTAGCACACTGTACCCACACCACGGAACCCATGGCCTCGCATTCCCATTCGGGTGGACCAACGGCATTCCGACAAAACCCCTCCGTTGCCACAACACTCTCCCGGCCACTCCGGCCCAAATCCCCAACGGGCTGGTCCTAGGTGGCCCCGTGTCTACCAAAGACACCCCAACCACCGTCGTGGTCAAAACACTCCCACTCGGGCACTCGGTACCATAATCTCATCAACGAGCACACAAGATTATGTGTGATTACCGGGCCAGGGCAAACACGACATAATCTTCCCTAGATGGAGGCACCGACCAGAGGCCGTGTTAATGGACCGAATCAAGGCCTTCCCACAAGGCAAATGTGGTTGCACTGGAAAGAAACTCGATTCAGCGGCACCATGACCCAGTCAACGGTATATTCAAGTTGAGTTATATTCAGGATTAACTTTTATCTAAAATGACCGGTGTCATAGCATGCCATGAAATGCAAAACAACACATGCATCACATATTGATAAAAATGACCGACGTCATCCATATGCACACCAAGCATAAACGTCAACAACTCATATTACTCTACTTGCTCAAAATGACTCACAACTTAACCAAAATATTTTGCAACAAGTTTTATTAATTTCCTACGCAAGAAAGTAACTCCGATAAATTTTTCATATGCTTGACCAAAAGATATCATTATCAACAACTCTTAATTTCTTTATCACTAAGTTGGGTTCAAACATTCTGTAAGACAAGTAATATGATTAAACAAGTATTTGACAGAATATTTTCTAACAAATTTTTATCAATTTAAGAATGCAAACACAAAGCTTTAAATAATTACTCACATGCATAACAAAATTATTTCTAACATCACCTCAAATAATTTTTAACTTGCTTTACCCACTTAAACTAGTTTCAACTATTCTGTAAATCAAGCATAACAACTGACCAATACTTAACAGAATACAAATAATTCAATAATTATTTAAATGCATGGGTTAATCATTTCATTTAAGTTAGAAAATAAAAAATATTGAAATGACATCATAAAAATGTTGCTGTGGCTTGCCTTAGTGCAGATGAGGTTCACAAGCCTCGTGGTGATCCTCAAGACAAGCCTCACCTTCTGAAAATAATTTTAAACACAAAAAGATAATATCAAGAACACTTCTGAAATTCACCAGAAATTCTAAATAGCTCAGAAAAATCTCATCTTTGGTGAGCTGTTAGATTTCCTTTCAAAGAACACAATGCAAAAAGAATCATCTCATTTGGACTTATGGTTAAAAAGTTAAAATTGTTTGAAGCTCTCTGGAATATAAATGAATTTGAATAAAAAGAAACAACTGTGGGGGTGAAGTCGAAGGCGTAAAGCCCAGGGGCGCCACCACTCATCCCGCTTCGCGCGTGTACTGAGTGGCTGACTAGCAGGCCCTGCTAGTCAGGTGGGGGAAGAGGGAGAGAGAAACAGAGTGGGCCGCGGCTTCGCCGGAGCTCTCGCAGGCGACGAGGGCTCCTTGGCCCAAACAAGAGGGAGGGATTGAGAGAGGGGACGATGGCGCACCTGCTCGTACCCGTAGCATGGCTAGGGGTGGTCGGACGGTGTCGGAAACTAGCTCGCAAGCGAAGGCAGAACGTGGAGGTCGCCGGAGTTGAGGAAGACGGCGAGCAGAGGTCACTCCAGAGGCTCCAAGTGGGCGAGATGGCCTCACCGGAGAGAGGCGGAGGCCTTGGAGGGGTCGCCCAGGCCTGGGAGGGGCTGGAGCTACCGCGGTGACCAGAGGGGATCACCGGCGAGCTCAAGCTCGGGGACGGCGGCCCGAGGCCTGCCCGGCCGGGCTACGGCTTCCTACTCGATCGTGGGGTGTGTGTGAGTGCTGGATGGTGCTCGAGGAGGCTGGGGGTGGCTCTATTTTTAGGCGAGCGGCGGGGGTGCTTTGGGCTCCGCCGGTGGACACCTGTCCATGGCGCCCGGCGACGAGCGGCGTCAGTGAGAGGGGGAGAAGGCGACGGGGGTCACGCGGCCACTGTGGGCGAGCGGAGACGAGCACAGGATCAAGGGGATGGCGACGAGCACAGTGCGCTCCGCACAGTTGGGCTGGCCGGATCTTGCCCGTGCTCGCTGCGGCGAGCTCCGGCGTCGGCGAGTGCCAGGGAGGAGTTAAGGACGTCGAGACGATGATGGTGGCGGGGTTTGGCATGGTTGGGCAGGCGGGGGAAGCGAGCATGCTCGAACAGAGCACTCGGCGTCACCCAGAGCGCGTCGACACGGATGCCTGGCATCGTGGACACGCGTGGTCACCGCGCGAACTCTCTCCTTAGGCCAGCCTTCGTCCAAAAATCATGTATGGCATGTTGTTCGTGGTAGTTTTGAAGTTTACCACGGTTTGGTTTGGATCCAGGTGCAGTAGAGAAGATTTTACAAGCCAGGTAAGTTTCTGGTCAGTAACCTTGTGATGTTACTGTGGTCAAATGGCTGGGAGTTTGGGGCTGTGCTTTGGAGGCTAGTTATAAGTTACTAAGGTAAAGATGCAAAAGAAAGTTCAGGTCAAATGGAGCAAGTAAAATGGTAGTTGCTGTGGAAACCACCATTTCTGTCGAGAACAGAAAAGATTTTCTGTAGCAAAAATATTCCAAAAAGTGATGAGATATTTTTGCTCAGGGAGGTTCCCTAGGGTCCCTAGAATATTTGTGAATTATCTTAGAATTTTATGAGCCATAAAAATTAGGGTTGCCTTGAAGCAAACAGATCTGGCTTAGGGTTTTTGAGAGAAAATGAAGATTTTTCATTTAAGAAAAATATTCCAAAGGTTATTTTGTGGTGGATCAGAAGTGAAGTGATGGTTTGGGCGAGAAGTGAACACTTGGGTGAAAGCCAAGGATGCCCAAGTGTTTAAGTCCAAATGAAAAGATTCAGAAACTCCAGGTTTCAAAAACTTTCAAATGAAATTTCAAGCAAATAAGAAAAGGGCAAAAACCAGGCTGTCACAGAGGTTGCTCTTCTGGAGATTTTGCCACCATGGCAAAAGGGGACCTGAGAAACCATGGTCAGAAGAGAAGATGGCACCCAAGAGATTACAAAGGCAAGGTACTCACTCGTCCACAACAATATACTTCCTCTGTTTCAATGGCCGGAAGGCATCACTGATGCAGCTTGGAGACCCCTTCCTCTTGCGGAGCGCATCGAAGTCCTGTCAGAGCCGGCCGAAGCCCTAGACACGGCCACCAGTGCCGGGCACGGCTGGCGAGGCTCCTGTGGGGCGACCTCGGGAGTGCTGGGCTGAGGGGAGCCTTCGGGCTCTGCCTCAGGGCGACCCGGCGGGGCTTCGGGGGCTTCGGCCTCAGGAGCAGTAGATCGTGTCGCCCCCTCAACCGTCACCTCAGGGCGAAGGTCATGAGCCCCGGGGGATGGCCCCTCGGGAGCCTCGAGCGGGGTCGGCACCGCAACAGTCGCATCTCCAGCCCTCGGCAGCGCTCAACCCCCCCCCCACCCTCCCACCCCCCGCGCCCACTCTCGGGGTGAGCTTGGCACTGGCGGAAAGGAGGGTAAGCACGCAAACCGGGTTCTCGCGAGGCCCTTCAAGGCCGACTGGACGCAGCCCCCACTCGTCGAAGGGGGGCATCTGCCCCGCGAACTCCACCCTGTTCGTGCAGCAGTACAAAAGACAACCCTCCTGCGGCATGTCGGCTAGCGAGGGGTCGCCCGTCAAGACCTCGAGCACCGTTCATCGCGCCTCGGGTGGAAGCCCAGACTCATGGAGCCTCATACGATCCTGGCTGCCGGACAAGACCCACATCGGCCGAGAATGGCGCTGGAGTGGAGTGACGCGGCGTCGGAGGAACTCCTTCATCACCATGGGCACGGTCACGCCGAGATCTTTCAGCCTCTTCAATCGGAGCCAGACGAAGGCAAGGCGGGGGTCAGCGAGCCTCTCGTGGCCCCAGCCGGAGCGAGGGACGGCAGGCGCCAAAGGGGGCGAGAGCAGGGGCTGAGCACACCGACGTCCACAAACACCCACCGTGTCCGAAACCCGCTCGCAGATGGGGGGATCCCGAAGTCGATCCCCGAGCCGGCCGTCGCTGCCACGGCCTGGAAGCTCAGGCATCTCGAGCATTGCCGAGGATCAGCCAGGTGCAGCGAGAAGAAATGGCGTAGTAGGGCCACAGAAGGGGGAATGCCCACCATGGCCTCGCAGACGAAGGCAAAAACGGCAAGAAGGGAGACGGATTGGGGATCTAGGTGCAGCATATGGATCTGATAGTGGGAGAGCACGGCGTTGAAGAAGGCGGAGGAAGGAGGAACCAGGCCGGCCCATAGGGCGTCAATGGAGAATTGGACCTCGGTGGCTGTTCTGTCAACGGAGGCGCGGGATGCGGGACAGGCCACCATCCTTCCCCATTCGTTGAAGTCGGCGGCGAGCGCTGGGCGGACCTTGTCCATGGCTTCCTAGTCGAGCACCAACGACTGACCCACGGCAGGTTCAACGGCCGGAGGTGGCCCGGCTAAAGACTGAGACTTCTTCCCCTTCTCTGTTCGTTGTGGCACCATGGCGACAAGGAGGGCCGAGCTCAGGTCGGATTGGAAGAGGAGGTTATTGTTTCGGGACGGCGAAAGAGTAGGAGGAGCGCGTCACCAGCAATGGGGTAATAACTGTGTAGGTCACGGTGGCCGCCTAGCTAGGCGGATATCAAGGCTGCATGGGGAAGTGGGGCCGCTCATGTCCCGTCAATCGCCACGCGTCAACCGAGGCCGCAGGCTGTTGGGGCCCGTGGTGCTCCGCACTTGCCCCTTTGCTTCGCCTCGAAGCCAAGTCCGAGCGTGCCTTGGGCCCGGGGGCTACTGTCGGCGTCCTGGGAACGGGGGTCCCCAGACTTGCCTGCCTGCGGCCATGGCTTGGCTCCACCAGCGGCCCTGTACGGCCCATCTTCATCAGCGAACACTCAAGACCCTCGCGAGGGGCCAAGCCTCACGAGGAAGACGCCGCAAGACCTCCTCGGGGGCGGCCTCACTAGGCTGGCTCGCGAGGAGCGGAGAGATCAAGGCAAGGGGCACCTCGCGAGGTTCCTGTGACGCAAGCCATGACGACCAAGGCCAGGCGGGCGCCAGAGCATGCAGCTTACTCGTTTCATCTTTGGTGCTAAAGAGGCAAGCGCAGGCGAGGAGTCCCAAGGCATCAGCAAAGGTTTCCATATCGGTGCAACAAGACCAAGACCAGCAGGACGGCAGGACGGAGGTCACCATGGAGCCCAGGACGGCGTCACCACCAGAGCCTTTGGCAGGCGAAGACCACCTTTAGTCAAGATAACTTGTACTAGTTGTCTCCCTTCAAATTTGGCCGTTGTTGGATCCCTTCCCACCTACATTTGGGAAGAGGACCAGGGCCTCTATAAATAGGACTAGCCACCACAGTACGAGGCAAGGGATCTAGGAGGCAACTGATCTTGGGCCATTCAGATCATCCTCAACCACACAAGCTCATCAAGCTCAAGGACATATCTCCTCAGGAGGCTGTTCTTCCCTTGTACCTGTTCATCATCAGCCCAAGAGGCAATCCACCACACCACACTGGAGTAGGGTATTACACAACATCGGTGGCCCGAACTAGTATAAACCCTGTGTCCCTTGTTCTGCGAGTTCGACGCGTTGAGCTTTGAGATCGCGGTGAGTGCGTGAGCTAGAGGGGGGAGAGATCTTCGTGCGCACCCCAGTGTTCGAAACTCAAGGGTTTTGCCGGAACCCACAATCCGACATTTGGCGCGCCAAGTAGGGGTGTGCCAAAGCCTCTCTCCCATCAGCAGACCCGCCAACGCCCTGCAGCGCCGATGTCCGGCGACCCAAGGGCCGATGCCGACCACTGGGCAGCTTGGCTAGCCCGGGCGGCATCGTCCGCCCAACAAGACCTCAACTCCGCGCTCCAGGCGGCACGCGCACCACCAAACGCCGCGGGGCGCGGACGGCATGGTCCGATGCCCTCCAACCTTACCCCGCGGCGCGCGCGGGCCACCGCAAGGGCCTCGAGCTATGCCACGGCGACAACACCGCACACCCGACGGGAGCAAGCAAACATGAGGGCCGCACTCATAGTGGCACGGGAGCTGCTGCGGTGCCGGCTAATGGAGAGCGGCCGCGATACGTTGCTGGAACGTGTTGCTGAGCTGCTGGACGCGTCGACCAGGGGCATGCCGCCGTTCTGCTCCCTACCTACGCCTCAAGTCGACGCCGGGTCACATGGTGGACCTTGCCGCGCGCGGACGCTCCCAGGCGCATCAGGGAGATTCGTCGGCAGCGACGCAGCCGGTGGAGCCGGGCACCCAACCACACCTGTGCCTCCCCCGGTGGGCACGGTCGCGGGCACTGACCCCTACGGCCCCGGCAGGATGCCGCCCTTCCGTCCTCGGGGCAGCGTGCTGGGCCCGATAGCGTGGAGCGCGGGGCACTTCGGCGGGTTTCTAGGGCAACGGCTCCAGAGGCCTACGTGCCCCGCATGATGGACCAGGAGTACATGCCAGAAGATGACCCCGACTCGTTCGTCGAGTCGGTTGGGAAGAGGAGACGCTGGAAGTTGAGGCCTTCCATGAGCCACCCAGGAGCCTCGCCGACCCCACCGACGACAACAGCTGCAGGGTACCACTAAACTCCCAGGAACAGGCTTATGGTAACCATGAATCGCAAGTGAATCAGGGTGCAGCGGTGGACGACGGTCCCAGCGCCGCAACCCCCCTTCCGCCAGGGGAGGCGCACTGGGGGCTGCGTGGGAGGAGCCGGGAGCAAGGCCCCTCCCTGCGCTGCATGGAGCAAGGCGTCACCCAGAGGTAGGTCCTCTGCCGGCGAGGCACTGGCGAGCCTTCCCCCCGGCAGAGGGCCCGTGGTCGGCGAGGGCGCCGCTAGCATCCCGTTTGCCCCTTGGCATCGTCCTGGTTTCCGGAGACCCCAACGGTGGTCGAGGGCGATATGAAGCAAGGCTCACGCGTGTGAAGGTCTCCGCCCGTGACACTCTCACGTAATAATGAGTGGGGCTGTACATGCCCTGGAGTCTCCGGAGAGCCGCCCTCGGGCCTCGGGGGCTCCCGCCCACATCCTAGTGGAAGCACCATGCTCCGCGCTAGCCGTCAACATTGTCCCCCAATGACTATGCTCACAGCCAGTGAAAGCACTTAGCTCCGCGCTGGTGGGAAGACAAGAAGACTAGCTAGGTGCTGGACGCGGCATTTGCTTTTGCCCCCTTTTCTGTAGCTCGGACTTGCAGCTTTTGATCTTGAATTTGAAGTCGTATTTCCATTAACAGTCGTGGAGGCATCCTTTCTCGTTCATGTTGATTTCTATTAACAGTCACGGTGCTTGATCCCAGTGACAAAAGGGGAACCGACACATATGTGTCGCTGCTACTAAGGATAAAACGATGGGGTCTATCTCTACATAGATAGATCTTGTCTACATCATGTCATCGTTCTTATTGCATTACTCCGTTTTCCCATGAACTTAATACACTAGATGCATGCTGGATAGCGGTCGATGTGTGGAGTAATAGTAGTAGATGCAAGCAGGAGTCGGTCTACTAATCTTGGACGTGATGCCTATATAATGATCATTGCCTGGACATCGTCATGATTAGTTAAGGTTCTATCAGTTGCCGAACAGTAATTTGTTCACCCACCGTTTGCTATTTTTCTTGAGAGAAGCCACTAGTGAAATCTTGGGCCATTCAGATCATCCTCAACCACACAAGCTCACCGAGCTTAAGGACACCTCTCCTCTGGAGGCTCTTCTTCCCTTCTACCTGTTCATCCTCAGCCCAAGAGGCAATCCACCACACCACACTGGAGTAGGGTATTACACCACATCGGTGGCCCGAACTAGTATAAACCCTGTGTCCCTTGTTCTGCGAGTTCGACGCGCTGAGCTTTGAGATCACGGTGAGTGCGTGAGCTAGAGGGGGTGAGAGATCTTCGTGCGCACTCCAGTGTTCAAACCTCATGGGTTTTGCCGGAACCCGCAATCCGACACACTTGGCGGATTCTACTATTAAAAAGCCTATGGGAAGAATTAATGATGTTCTTATTCTTTCAGATAGGAATTTTGTGCCCATAGATTTTATTGTTCTTTATATTGATTGCAATCCGTCTTGTCCTATTATTCTTGGTAGACCGTATTTACGCACTATTGGTGTCGTGATTGATATGAAAGAAGGCAATATTAAGTTCCAATTTCCTTTGAGGAAGGGTATGGAACAATTTTTCCTAGAACAAGAATTAAGCCACCTTATGAATCAATCATGAGGGCATCTTATGGATCTCGAACCAAAGATGACAATGCCTAGATCCTTGCTTTATGCCTAGCTAAGGGCGTAAAACTATAGCGCTTGTTGGGAGGCAACTGTGACGCCCCCGATTCAATCGTACACTAATCATGTATGAAAACGTGTACGATCAAGATCAGGGACTCATGGGAAGATATCACAACACAACTCTAAAAACATAAATAAGTCATACAAGCATCATAATACAAGCCAAGGGCCTCGATGGCTCGAATACAAGTGCTCGATCATAGATGAGACAATGGAAGCAACCATATCTGAGTACAGACATTAGTTAAACAAGTTGCCATAAGATGGCTAGCACAAACTGGGATACAAATCGAAAGAGGCGCAGGCCTCCTGCCCGGGATCCTCCTAAACTACTCCTGGTCATCGTCAACGGCCTGCACATAGTAGTAGGCACCTCCGGTGTAGTAGGATTCGTCGTCGACGGTGGCGTCTAGCTCCTGGGCTCCAGCATCTGGTTGCGACAACCAAGATGAAAGGAAATGGGGAAAATAGGGAGAAAAGCAACCATGAGTACTCATCCAAAGTACTAGCAAGCAAGGATCTACTCTACATATGCATGGGTATCTGTGTAAAGGGGCAATATCGGTGGACTGAACTGCAAAATGCCAGAATAAGAGGGGGATAGCTAGTCCTATAGAAGACTACCCTGCTGGCAGCCTCCATCTTGCAGCATGTAGAAGAGAGTAGATGGTAAGTTCACCAAAGTAGCATCGCATAGCGTAATCCTACCCGGTGATCCTCTCCTCGTCGCCCTGTGTGAGAGCGATCACCGGGTTATATTTGGCACTTGGAAGGGTGTGTTTTATTAAGTATCCGGTTCTAGTTGTCATAAGGTCAAGGTGTAACTCCAGGTCGTCCTGTTACCGAGGATCACAGCTATTCGAATAGATAAACTTCCCTGCAGGGGTGCACCACATAACCCAACACGCTCGATCCCTCGGGCCGAACACACTTTCCTGGGTCATGCCCGGCCTCAGAAGATCAACACGTCGCAGCCCTACCTAGGCACAACAGAGAGGTCAGCACGCCGGTCTAAATCCTATGGCACAGGGGTCTGGGCCAATCGCCCATTGCACACCTGCACATTGCGAGGGCGGCCGGAAGCAGACCTAGCCTCCCTAATACAAGAGCAAGCATTCGAGTCCAATCCGGCACGCGTCGCTCAGTCGCTGACATCAAGAAGGCTTCGGCTGATACCACGATGTCGAATGCCCATAACTGTTCCCGCGTAGTTGGTTAGTGCGTATAGGCCAGTGGCCAGACTCAGATCAAATACCAAGATCTTGTTAAGTGTGCTATTTTAAAGTAACCGCGGACGCCGACCAGGGCCAGGCCCACCTCTCACCTAGGTGGTCTCAACCTGCCCTATCGCTCCGCCATACAAATATCCACCCAGAGGGCCGTCGGACAGAGGTCCTTTCAGCCCCCAATCCGTGAATCACTCGCGGGTACTCTACGAGCCGACCCGAGTTTAGTCACCACATGTATCATATATTGTATACAAGTATATACCCGTGATCACCTCCCGAGTGATCACGGCCTGGTAGTATAGCATGGCAGACGGAGAAGAATGTAGGGCCACTGATGGAATACTAGCATCCTATACTAAGCATTTAGGATTGCAGGTAAGGGTAACGATTGTAGTAACAATGACAGGCTATGCAGCAAAATAGGATTAACCGAAAGCAGTAACATGCTACACTACTCTAATGCAAGCAGTAGAGAGAAGGAATAGGCGATATCTGGTGCTCAATGGGGGGGCTTGCCTGGAAGCTTAGCCGAGAAGGAGGGGTCATCAACACCGTAGTCGTACTGGGTAGCAGCGGCGTCGGTCTCGGTGTCTAGCGAGAGAAGAGGGGGAAAAATAAATATAATGCAAACATATGCATGATGATGTATGACAAGACAATGCGCGGTGCTAGGTGTGCCCTAACGCGGTAGGAGGTGATACCGACGAAACGGGGAAACATCCGGGGAAGAATCCCCGGTGTTTTACGTTTTCGGATAGATGAATTAGAGGGGAAAAGTTGCATGTTTGCTATGCTAGGGATGTGTGGAGGACGAACGGGCTATGTATCCGGATTCGTCTCGTCGTTCTGAGCAACTTTCATGTATAAAGTATTTTCATCTGAGTTACGGATTATTTTGTATTAATTTTTAAAGTTTTAAATCATTTTCTAAACTATTATTACTAAATTAATTCAAAATCAGCATTACTGCATCAGCATGATGTCAGCATGACATCAACAGTCAACAGAGGTGTTGACTGGGTCAAACTAACATGTGGGGCCCGCACGCCATTGACTGATGAGACTAATCAGGGTTTAATTAAGTCAACTAGTGATTAGGGTAATCTAATTAGGATTAATTAAGTTAATTAAGTTAATTAATATGTAATTATTATTTATTTTTAATTATTTTTTAAATATGTTCTGGGGCTAGGCCCACCTGTCTGTGGCCCATAGGCCAAACTTGGTCGGGCGCTAGCGGGCGCCTGGAGTGGCGCTGGGCACCCGCCCAGGTCGACGGGGGGAAACGGCGCAGGGTGCCGGCAGCCACAGCGACGAGCGTCCGCAGCGGCGCAGGGGGGCGGGGCTGCATGCTGGCGTGGCGCAACAGCAGGGCCGCCGCGGGGTGGATATGAGGCGGCGGTCCGGGAAACCGACGAGCGGGAGGCACGGGGCACTTGGGGGTGTGATGCGTCTCCAACGTATATATAATTTATGAAGTATTAATGCTATTATATTATCAACCTTGGATGTTTTATATGCATTTATATGCTACTTTATATGGTTTTTGGTACTAACCTATTAACCTAGAGCCCAGTGCCAGTTTCTGTTTTTTCCTTGTTTTTGAGTTTTACAGAAAAGGAATACCAAACGGAGTCCAATTGACTTGCCAATTTTTGTTGATTTTTATGGACCAAAAGAAGCCCCTGGAGCAAAAGAGTTGGGCCAGAAGAGTCCCGGGCTGTCCACGAGGGTGGGGAGCGCGCCCACCCCGCTGGGCGTGGGCCCCTGCCTCGTGGACGACTCAGAGACCCTCCTGACGTGAAACCAACGCCAAAAATTCCTATAAATACAGAAACCTCCAGAAAATAAACTAGATCGGATGTTCCGCCGCCGCAAGCCTCTGTAGCCACGAGAAATCAATCTAGGCCCTCTCTGGCACCCTGCCGGAGGGGCCATCATCACTGGAGGCCATGCAGGAGGATCCAGGAGGGTCCATCATCTCCATGAAGGCCAAGGACCAGAGGAGGAACCTCTCCCCATCTAGGGGGAGGCCATGGCGGAGGAAGCACAAGGGGGAGAACCTCTCCTCCTCTCTCTCGGTGGCGCCGGAGTGCCATTGGGAGGGGAATCATCGCCGCAGTGATCGTCTTCATCAACATCACCATCATCATCACCATCCTCATCTATTTTACGCGGTCCACTCTCCCGCACCCCGCTGTAATCCCGACTTGAACACGGTGCTTTATGCCACATATTATGATCCAATGATGTGTTGCCATCCTATGATGTTTTGAGTAGATATCCTTTTTCTTTGGGTTGATTGATGATCTAGATTGGTACGAGTTGTATGTTTTATTTTGGTGCTGTCCTATTGTGCCCTCCGTGTCGCGCAAGCGTGAGGGATTGCCGCTGTAGGGTGTTGCAATACGTTCATGATTCGCTTATAGTGGGTTGGTGAGTGACTGAAACACAAACCCGAGTAAGGGAGTTGTTGTGTATGGGAATAAAGAGGACTTGATGCTTTAATGCTATGGTTGGGTTTTACCTTAATGATCTTTAATAGTTGCGGATGCTTGCTAGAGTTCAAATCATAAGTGCATATGATCCAAGAAGAGAAAGTATGTTAGCTTATGCCTCTCCCTCATATGAAATTGCAATGACGACTACTGATCTTGTTAACGATTGCCTAGGATAATTCCACACACCGACCCATCATTATTCCACACTCGCTATTTATAATATTTAGTAATATATTCTAACTTAATGATAAGAGCACCTACCTTTATATTTTAGCTCTCCGATATCATACAAAGTTATCCTCTTCATACCCACAACATAGTTTTATTTCTTGTTTCTAGTTGCAAGCAAACGTTCGGTGTACGTAGAGTCGTATCAGTGGCAGATAAGGCTTGAGAGACTATTGATCTTACCTTTAACTCCTTGTGGGTTCGACACTCCATACTTATCACTTCCACCATTGGGAATTGCTACGATGATTCCCTACACTTGGGGATTATCAAGCTCTTTTCTGGCGCCATTGCCGGGGAGCAATAGCGTTGGTTGATATTCTCGTGTGTGCTTGTTTGCTTTCTTCACTAAGTAGATTTTATTTTTCCCTTTTGTTTCTGTTTAGTTGTGGGTGAAACATACAAAAAAAATTAAGAATGAAAATACCCAAAAAAAATTACTTGCCTCTCATGCCTAAAAAGTTTTTCAAAAAGAGAAGTGATTGGAAAGTTTTGCATTGAAGAAGTGAGGGTCGACCTTGAGCACTTGTGTTCATGCTCACGGAAACAATGTAGAATTTTTCATGAAAGTTTCTCTGTAAATAATTATCCCCTTGTATATATCCATTGTATTATAAAAATAATGTGCCAAGCTTGGGTTTTAGGATGATTAGATTGCTTGTTTACTATGTGCAGAAAAAAAACAGAAACTTTGGCTGTAGTGCGTGATTTTACAGTTTTTACTGGAAAGTCAAATGGGTCTGAAACTTTTTGCACATTAATTATGTACAAAGTTTTCAATTTTTAAAATTTATTTCATAATTTTTGGAGTTACAGAAGTTTACTAAACTTCCAGATTACTACAGACTGTCCTGTTTTTGACAGATTCTGTTTTGCGTGTGTTGTTTGCTTATTTTGATCAATCTATGGCTAGTATTGGGGGGTATGAACCATAGAGAAGTTGGAATACAGTAGGTTTAACACCAATATAAATAAAGAATGAGTTCATTACAGTACCTTAAAGTGGTAGTTTGCTTTATTACACTAACGGATCTCACAAAGTTTTTGTTAAAGTTTTTTTGGATGAAGTGTTCGAAGAACGAGGAGTTACCGATATGAGAAGAATAAAGAGAGGCAAGAGTTCAAGCTTGGGGATGCCCAAGGCACCCCAAGTAAATATTTCAAGGATACTCAATCATCTAAGCTTGGGGATGCCCCGGTTGGCATCCCATCTTTCTTCTTCAACAATTATCGGTATACCTTGGCTTTTGTTTTGTTCACATGATTTGTGTCCTTTGTGTTTTTCCTTTTCTTTAAGAACCATGCTAGTATGAGATAGCCCTTCATCAATTTATATAATACTTCATGTGCTGCACTTATATCTTTTAAGTACGATCTTATAGAATTGCTCTTTGTGCTTCACTTAAATCTTTTAAGTATGGTTTTATAGAATGCTTTGTGTGCTTCACTTATACATTTTGAGCTTGGATTTTGGTTAGTCTATATTGTTTGTAGAATGCTCCATGAACTTCACTTATATAATTTTGAGTATGAATAATACTATCATCTAAAGAGGGTTTGGAAGCGTGTCAACTTTAGGAATTAGTGATCCCAGTATTCCGAATGAGAAGAATTTTGCTTATGTGGAGACTAGAAAAATTTCTATGCTTGTAGATCATGAAAAGAATGCTTTATGTGATGGTTATATTGTTGAATTCATTCATGATGCTACTGAAAATTATTATGAGGGAGGAATATATGCTTGTAGGAGTTGCAATAATATTAAGTTTCCTCTCTATGTGCTTTGAAGTTATACTTGTTTTGCCTTCCTATGCTAGTTGATTCTTGTTCATGATGCTCTCTTTATGTTCACAAAATCCCTAGGCATAGGAAGTTGGTTAGAATCAAATGTGCTAGTCATATTCTTCATGATGCTCTCTTTATGTTTAAATTCTTATCTTTTATGTGAGCATCATTGAAATCATCATGCCTAGCTAAAAGGCATTAAAGAAAAGCGCTTGTTGGGAGACAACCCAATATTTACCCTTACTATTTTTGTGTGTTTACATGATTAAGCTACTGTAGTAATCATTGTTTCATAGCTTTTGTTTATATAAAGTGCCAAGTAAGACCTTTGGGATGACTTGGGTGAAAGTTAATGTGATCTTGTTGTAAAACACAGAAACTTTGCGCTCACGAGATAAGCTACCATTTTTTACAGAAGAGTGCTTTGAGTTGATTCTTTTTGAAGAAGATTAATAGACAAATTCCTCACGTCCACCAATTTATTTAATAATTTTTGGAGTAGCTTAAGTATGGTTGCTGTTCAGACCATTATAGACTATTCTGTTTCTGACAGATTCTATTTTCATTGCATAGTTTGCTTGTTTTCTAGTTTCTATGGATTATATTTCTCAATATAAATTGTAGAAATGATATGGTACAGTAGGCATTGTGTGAGAGAAATTATGAACCTTGTCTTTGACAGTACCAAAGTGAATGGTTTACTCTTTATCATACTAACCTATCTCACGAAGTTTTGTTAAGTTTTGTGTGATTGAAGTTTTCAAGCTTTGGGTAAGATATCGATATGAGGAGAATAACGAGTGAAAAGAACCTAAGCTTGGGGATGCCCAAGGCACCCCAAGGTAATATTCAAGGAAGACTCAAGCGCCTAAGCTTGGGGATGCCCCGGAAGGCATCCCCTCTTTCGTCTTCAAAACTCTCGGTATACCTTACTCAGAGCTATATTTTTATTCGTCACATGATATGTGTTTTGCTTGGAGCGTGTTTTCAATTTTACTTGCTGTTTGAATAAAATCATTGGATCTTAAATATTGAATGAAAAACAATCCTCCCATGGCTAGTTAATTATTTGACTACTCAGTGTTCTTCACTTATATCTTTTGGAGTAGTTTGTCATTTACTCATGTGCTTCGTGTATATCCTATGAGTAATTGGTTGAATGAATTGAATGTTATAAATCTGAATTTATATATGTTTCATATGCTTATAACATGGGGAGTAATGACTTCACACATAATAAGTATAGGTAGTAAACTCATTGAAAGTTAGCAAACATAGAATTGGTCACTTGATCAATTCATGAAAGAATATTGAAGGAAGAGAGATTTCACATATAAATATACTATCTTGGACATATTTTGCAATTGTGAGCACTCATCAAAATATGACATGCTAAAAGGTTGATGTTGGACAAGGAAGACAACATAATGGGTTATGTTTTCTTATATCCGAAATAAAGTATATTGTCTTGGATCATCCAACATGTTGAGCTTGCCTTTCCCTCTCATGCTAGCCAAATTCTTTGCACCAAGTAGAGATACTACTTGTGCTTCCAAACATTCCTTAAACCAGTTTTGTCATGAGAGTCCACCATACCTACCTATGGATTGAGTAAGATCTTTCAAGTAAGTTGTCATCGGTGCAAGCAATAAAAATTGCCCTCTAAATATGTATGATCTATTAATGTGGAGAAAATAAGATTTATACGATCTTGTGATGTGGAAGAAATAGAAGCGACGGACTGCATAATAAAGGTCCATATCACAAGTGGCAATATAAAGTGACGTTCTTTTGTGTTAAGATTTTGTGCATCCAACCATAAAAGCGCATGAAAACCTCTGCTTCCCTCTGTGAAGGGCCTATCTTTTACTTTTATCTTCTACCCTTATGCAAGAGTTATGGTGATCTTCACCTTTCCTTTTTACATTTTATCCTTCGGCAAGCACATTGTGTTGAAAATATCCTGACATATATATCCAATTGGATGAAAGTTATCATGAACTATTATTGTTGACATGTCACATCCCTAGCTCCTGGCATTGCACTAGGCTAGCTTCATGTGTGCATCATGTTTAAATTTTGCCTAAACTTGAAATGGGGATGTTCAAACCCTAGCACCAAATGAAATCCAACTAGGATCACAAAGAAATATTTTAAATGAACCCAAAATGCCCTTTGGAAATGTTCATCATTTCTGATAAAGGTAAAAACCTCTGCCAAAAGTGATGAACATATTTCTAGGTCATTTATGGATTTTTGAATTAACTCATGTTGTATTTGAATTGGGGCATTTAAATCCTATAAATAATTTAAATACTCTAATAATTCTGAAACTAGTTGAGGGCTGTTGGGAATAATTTCAATAGTGCCCACAAATATTTTCAGGATTTTTGAAAATGCTCTGGCATTTTTAATAAAGCAGAAACAATTGCAGAAAGTAGAAAACAGAAACATTAGAAAGGAGAGGGAGCCACCTGGCGGCCCAAGTGGCCGGCCCAGCCCACCTGGCCCCCTCCCCTGTCGTCTTCCTCCTTTGCCAGGAGGATGGGCGCGCGGCCGACGCACGCAGGCGCGCCCCGGCCACCTCCTGCTTCGCCGTGTCGACGCCTCCTTCCTCCCAACCCCGCGCCAGGAGACATGGACGAGGCCGTGCTGACCTCCCCCTTCTCCCCTGACCATTTTCCCCTCTCCCTCCTCGTTCTTCGCCCGAACAGAGAGCCGTCGCCGCCGTTCACCGTACCCAAGGCCACCGGCCACCCCTCGCCCTGCCTCTGAGCCTAGAAGCTCCGCCGCGTCTGCCTTGCCCTCTCCACCGAACTACGCGACGCCGGAGGCCTTGCTTCATCGCCACCGTCGCCGTCTTCACCGACGGGCACCGAAGATCGCCGGCTCCGATTCACCGTCTCCAGGCCGCCCCCGAGCCCACTGACCTACTCTGCGAGTCCACCGTGAGATCCCCTTGCTTCTCCCCTAACTCCCGCGCAAGCTCTAGCCCCACCGCCACCGTGCCCGTGAGCTTCACATCGCCGGCGATGTCGCCGCCGTCATCCTAGCCACCAGAGCTTGCGTCTGAGCGCTTCGTCATGCTCAGAGCATCTCCAGGAACCCGTATCACTTGCTGGTTCGCCTCCCATGCACCGTAGCCTCGTCCCCGAGGTCGACTGAACTCCGGCGGCCGCAACCGAGCTCGCCGCCGTCGACTCCGGCCACCCCAGGCCCAGCCATGGCCACCACCCGATGCGCCATCGAGCTAGCTTTCCAACGCGCCTAGCCGCGCGTCATTTGGAGCACCACAAAGGAAACCCGAGGCACAAGTACGCCGCGGACCTCGTCGGCGACTAACCGCCGACGGGTTTGACTCTTTGACCAGGGGTTTGACCTCCCATGCGTCACTAACGTGTGGGCCCGGACCCTGCTAACTTTTGGTTAAGTTAATAACTAAATCTAGTTTAGCCACTGACTCACTGACATACGGGCCCCGCCCGGCTAATTAAACTGGATTAGGTTTAACCTATATTAGGATTAGCTACAGTCACTGACGTGTGGGTCCTGACAGCGTTGGTATCAGAGCCTGACTGCCTGTAGGATTACCAAGCCAAACTGGTCGAAGTTGAGTCTAGAAATGCTTTAGTTATATAAGGGAATTGATTGTGGGAGGGAACGTAAGGCTCTTTTTACTCCTTTACCTTATGCCCTCTTATCTGAGTCACCCTCTTCTCTTCTACGGGGATTAAGAACTAGGCTTCTCATCTATCTATCAGGATGATGTGTTACTAATCCATAGACTTATAGAATTGATAGTTTCAAGTCTCAGTTCAGTTTCTACTACTTCCGTGTATCCATAGTTGGCCTCAAATTCTTGATATTGTGATGATCGAGTGGTTATGCCACTATTTTGCAGGATGTCTCAAGTATTTTTGAGCATTTACAGTCGTTATGCTATCCGAGTCATCCCAGGTTTCTAAACTATCTGATGCATTTGCAAAATCATCTCCCTCTGGTTTCGATGTTCCTTTAGGTCAGGTTAATCACACTAATTGCTGAGTTGAGGTACTCTATTGCCTCGACATATATGTTGGAGTTATTATTATGACCCTAGGTGTCTTAGAGGACCACTTAGTAATCTAGCAATGCTTGCATCCCCAGTGTGATGATTCTGGCCATTATTCTCGAAAGCATCCCGTGATGCCATTTAGTTAGTAGGCATTCTATTTCTGGGTTCTTGAGCCCGAGATTCACCCTACTTACCTCATGTTGATAGTGTTGCTAGTTCCTTTAGGATATTAGTAACCTTTGTGATAGTCTTCGAGGTCCGTGGTATATCGTTCTTCCAAATACCATGAACCATTCTTGGCAGGAGTTCTTTTGAACCAAAAGATCACAACCAGGGTGCCCTTGAGGAGTACTCCATTCATATTGTGACTCTGCCAGTCCTACCTTTCTGCATGGGTTATCTAGAAGAAACATGTTGAACTTGGTTCGACATACTAATCTATGCATCCACAACTCAGAAAGTTATATGTTCCTTTGAGTTGTCCCTCTCCAGTCGTATTCCGACCTTCGTCTATCAATTGATAGTTAGGAGCAATTGTGCATTTGTGTTATCAATGCCTATTATTCTTGTGGTCTGTCAAGCCATTCTAATCCGGAATGACTAGGAGAAACAAACTCCAGTACCTCGTCCATCTCTGGGATTGGGTCAAAGTAGTTGTATTCCGCAGATCAAATGCCTAACCAGCTTTTGTTCTGTTCTACCTTCGAGTATTACCCCCTTTATGTCGAGAATATCGTAGGAATTGCACCACCTTTTGTGAATTCTTGACGCAGTGATACTCCTCGCCATCATCATTCATTTCTCGGCCCCGTGTTATTGTAACCGGAACACCGACAAGTGAATCGTGATGTGTGAAATCAATACTCCTAGCAACTCCGTTGCTTGGTAGTTAAAGGACAATAATTTCATCCTTAGCGTGTTGGTTACTGAATCACATCCTAAGGTTGATCGTGCTACCTAGTCCTTATTTCCGGTGCACTCTTCGATCAATGAGTTAGGATTATTCAATCCCTTGCTTATTTGATCATATCGTCTTGCTCTGAAAGGTGAGATCGTTCTCGAGCTTAGTCACATATCGGTGGTTCATGATGTTCCGAATATCTTCTCGGATGTATTACCAGGTTGTCACCTGACCGCTATGTTGAGTTCGTGATCATGTTGGTTTTCCTCCAAACCACCCATTCTCCAAGAATTTGTGTTGGATACCCCTGAGCTAGTTGGTCAAGCTAAACAACAACTTGGAGAGTTGGAAGATAAAAACTTGTCTAACTTAGTTCATTTCCAAAGGGATATCTTGTGTTGTGTGTTGTAGAAAGATGATTTCTTCATCGATTGGTCCTCGTGATCAATTAATGGACCTATCATCTTAACCAAACTTTGATTTGAGTATGGGCTATCATCAAATCAAATCAGAACCAACGATGTTCGTAATGTTGTCTTACTTGTGGTTGATTCCTCGAGCATACACCATTACATCTTTTGGTCTGACCAATGCTATCAGCGTGTTCACTTAATTGTGGAATTCCATCTATATGGAAGCCTAGATGGTTTGTTGTTGAGCCCATCGACAACATCCTTATCTCCTCCATGATTTGGTTGAACATCTAAGTTACCGTTGGAAACTTTTGAAAGCATCTTCCTCGTGTTAGCTCATGAAGTTTATGTTTTGATGGAAGAAGTGACTTCCTCTAGTTCACGTGCATATGATGCAAGTTGCCGCCGTGAACTTGAGAAAGTTTGTTTCGCTTCCTCTGGAATCATCCCAAGTCAGTCATGCATACGTGCGAAGTATTCTTTGGTTTGGAGACTTGCAACCTTCATTCTATATGAATTCCTAGCACACCAAGCCACTGATTGATTTGTTCAAGGAAAAGAAGTTCTTAAGTGCTATTCCTTAAGGACCCAAAGGTACATGCGCATGACTTCGCTCTCTGCAATGATGGTTCCTAATCAGAACTCGGTAGTGTTTTATTCTAAGACTACTATGTGGTCATGCTTGTCTGGGACAGCGTGTTCACATGTTGTAGCAGAACCAGCTCATGTTTTGGAGCTTGCTATCGTAGTTCATCCCCTGAGAATCTCGCAACGTCATGTCGTCGATTTGTGTTGCAAACCTTCATTTTTCTTCCTAGACTCGATGAGTCTGGAATATCCTGCCACCAACCAGATCTGAATCTCGGGCAGATGTGATGGTTGGAACGTTTCCCAAGAGCTATAATATTGGTCTCTCGGTAACCGGTAGGGTGGATGTCGTGGCCAACACACCCAGCCGGAAGATCTATTATTATAGTATCTTGATTGATAAAGTTGGCCACCTTCCCATAACGATTTCGTAGGATTCTACTTCCGTAGTTATTCCTTATGGATTCTTGTGCTCCCGAAGTCCGACCTTTTACTTGATGTTCTATGTACCAAACCATTTTAATAAATGGGTTGCACTAGCACATCAAGGAGAACATTAGAAACGGAGTGCTAAATGTCTCTCGGTCGATCGTTCAGATTTCGTCCCCTTGGCCTCGCTAAGGTGAAATCCTAGAAGGTGTTATCTTCCTTTGCATCTACATCATCCATCACCATTCATCATGGTAGTAAGTTGTGTTGCCAGGATCCTTGACACGGATATTGGTACAACCTTGATGTATATGGAAATGCTCAACTTCTTGAGAGCACGTGCAAGCAAATCATCCCTTGCGTTGTCTTCAACAAGGTAGTTCACATCATCCATCCTAGTCCGAGTATGCCATTTCTTCGAACTCCGCCAAATGATTGCTGTGATTTAGCTTAGGCTGATATAAGAGTCTCAATGATCTCTATATCAAAGGTAATTCTTTTTGCAACTTAAGGTAATAATTCTACGAGTCACCTTTCCCAAGGTGCCCGTTATGGAATCATGGCGATTTTCCTCGCTGCTTTGAAACCCTCATCAAATTGTTTCTTCCGCCCCTCCTGATGCATGTTTTGCCTCTCAGCTCCAGAGATGTTTCTATATCTCATTCCGTGAATTGATCTTGTGATCATTAAGATGATCCTAAGTTGCTCGAATCTCAGAAAGATCGATTCTTCTAAAATTCTCTCTTTCTATTCATTGTCATGTTGGATGTAGTTCTCAAAGCAAGACGTCGAGATCAAGGTGATGCAATGAATCAACATCTTCGAGAAGAGAAACTGGATCATGAAGATTGTGTTAGTTTGTGTCCCCTCTGTCTTCTTACCTCACGTCTTGAATCTCGGGACGAGATTCTTGTTTAGTGGGGGTGAGTTGTCACATCCCTAGCTCCTAGCATTGCACTAGCCTAGCTTCATGTGTGCATCATGTTTAATTTTTGCCTAAACTTGAAATGGGGATGTTCAAACCCTAGCACCAAATGAAATCCAACTAGGATCACAAAGAAATATTTTAAATGAACCCAAAATGCCCTTTGGAAATGTTCATCATTTCTGATAAAGGTAAAAACCTCTGCCAAAAGTGATGCACATATTTCTAGGTCATTTATGGATTTTTGAATTAACTCATGTTGTATTTGAATTGGGGCATTTAAATCCTATAAATAATTTAAATGCTCTAATAATTCTGAAACTAGTTGAGGGCTGTTGGGAATAATTTCAATAGTGCCCACAAATATTTTCAGGATTTTTGAAAATGCTCTGGCATTTTTAATAAAGCAGAAACAATTGCAGAAAGTAGAAAACAGAAACATTAGAAAGCAGAGGGAGCCACCTGGTGGCCCAAGTGGCCGGCCCAGCCCACCTGGCCCCCTCCCCTGTCGTCTTCCTCCTTTGCCAGGAGGATGGGCGCGTGGCCGACGCACGCAGGCGCGCCCCGGCCACCTCCTGCTTCGCCGTGTCGACGCCTCCTTCCTCCCAACCCCGCGCCAGGAGACGTGGACGAGGCCGTGCTGACCCCCCTTCTCCCCTGGCCATTTTCCCCTCTCCCTCCTCGTTCTTCGCCCGAACAGAGAGCCGTCGCCGCCGTTCACCGTACCCAAGGCCACCGGCCACCCCTCGCCCTGCCTCTGAGCCTAGAAGCTCCGCCGCGTCTGCCTTGCCCTCTCCACCGAGCTACGCGACGCCGGAGGCCTTGCTTCGTCGCCACCGTCATCGTCTTCACCGACGGGCACCGAAGATCGCCGGCTCCGATTCACCGTCTCCAGGCCGCCCCCGAGCCCACTGACCTGCTCTGCGAGTCCACCGTGAGATCCCCTTGCTTCTCCCCTCTCCCCTAACTCCCGTGCAAGCTCTAGCCCCACCGCCACCGTGCCCGTGAGCTTCACATCGCCGGCGATGTCGCCGCCGTCATCCTAGCGGCCAGAGCTTGCGTCTGAGCGCTTCGTCGTGCTCGGAGCATCTCCAGGAACCCGTATCACTCGGTGGTTCGCCTCCCATGCACCGTAGCCTCGTCCCCGAGGTCGACCGAACTCCGGCGGCCGCAACCGAGCTCGCCGCCGTCGACTCCGGCCACCCCAGGCCCAGCCATGGCCACCACCCGATGCGCCATCGAGCTAGCTTTCCAACGCGCCTAGCCGCGCGTCATTTGGAGCACTACAGAGGAAACCCGAGGCACAAGTACGCCGTGGACCTCGTCGGCGACTAACCGCCGGCGGGTTTGACTCTTTGACCAGGGGTTTGACCTCCCCTGCGTCACTAACGTGTGGGCCCGGACCCTGCTAACTTCTGGTTAAGTTAATAACTAAATCTAGTTTAGCCACTGACTCACTGACATACGGGCCCCGCCCGGCTAATTAAACTAGATTAGGTTTAATCTATATTAGGATTAGCTACAGTCACTGACGTGTGGGTCCCAGCCGTCAGGTTTGACTTGGGCTGGCGCCTTTGACTTGCTGACGTCACCCCGACGTCATACTGACGTAGTTAACCTTTTTCTGGATTTATTCTTATACAGGAAATTCCAGAAAATACTACAAACTGGTCCAAATGAAACAAATTATATATGAAAAATGATCAAAAAAATCCAATCTTTCCATCTGTACTGGTTTCATGCATGTTTAAGCACAATAACCTGCTGTTTAGTACAGAACTACATAAAGCACTAATAAGAGCCACTTATGAGCTTGGAATTTGAATCTTTGATTCAAAATGGTCCAAACCCATCTGGTCTTAGTTGCATTAGCCCAATACATTCATTTTGCCATGTCTCATGCATGCATCATATTGTTGCACTTGCTTGGTGTTGATTGTGTTCGACGTATCTTTCGTGGTAGGTTCTGCCTCCGAGGATATCCACGATTATCCGATTGAAGGGCAGTATCCTACTACCACTCCATCAGGCAAGCAAACCCCCTTGTTCATTCCGATACAATCCCACTCTCTCGCTCCTGTTCTCTTTACTGCATTAGGACAACAGCGATTCATCTGTTACTTGCTGCGGTAGTTGAACCCCTTTATCCTCTGCATGACCTGTCATTGCCACAGTAAATAGATGAAACCCACTAGCATGAGTAGGAGTTGTTTGAGCCCTGATGTGCCTACTCATTCATGATTGTTTGTCATGCCTGCTATGCTTAGAGTTGTGTCAGGTCTGATTCATCGAGGATGAATTGGAATGGTGATGAACATGTCCTACTCTGTGTGAGCTAAGTGTGTGAACACGATTTGGTAAAGATAGCGGTGAGAGGCCATGTAGGAGTACATGGTGGGTTGTCTCATTGAAGCCGTCCTCAGGAACTGAGTTCTGTGTTTGTGATCCATGATACAGTTACTACCATGCATTGGGCCCGAAACCAATGGACCCTCTCGGCTTCTTAATCACCCTTGTCCTCTGTCCAGGAGTTGCAAGTAGTTTCTGGTGTTTGTAGTATGCTGGAGGCCGTGGGCAGCGCTGACCCGAGGAGCGGGCTGTGATGCGGTAGGCACGTGGCCGGGTATGTCGGGCGCCCGTTTGGTGTCACGGAACCCTGTACACATCTTTCGGGGCCGTATGTGGAAACCTCGGCCGGACTCCCTGCGGATGGAACCTGAATAGGCGATAAACCTGGACTAGAGACTTGAGTGTTTAGGTAGGCTGTGGCCGACACCCTCGCTGGGCTTCCGCTTGAAGGTTGCCGAGTACATGTCGTGTAAACGGCGGTAAGTGGTGAGAGCGTGTGTGACGAAGTACACCCCTGCAGGGTTAATATGATCTATTCGAATAGCCGTGTCCGCGGTAAAGGACTTCTGGGTTGCCTATAACAGTTCATAGACAAGTGAAAGTGGATACTCTAAAATGCGCAAGATAAGCGTGAGTGCTATGGATGGCGTTCTCGTAGGGAGACGGGAGCGGATCCTTAGTGGTGTATTGATATGGTGAATATGTGGACTCGTATGCGCCACCTCAAAAGAGTTACTTGCAGTCGTAGTTTAGGATAGCCACCGAGTCAAAGCTGGCTTGCTGCAGTTAAACTCCACCACCCCCTTTGTTGATACCGATGCATATGTAGCTAGTTCTGATGTAAGTCTTGTTGGGTACATTTGTACTCATGTTTGCTTAATTTATGTTTTTGCAGAGAGACTTCAGTCTCGCTAGTAGTTCCGCGTGGACTTCGACGTTTAGCTTGTTACCTCAGCTACGATCTGGTGCCCTCGACAGGATCTAGTAGATAGTCAGGCTTCTCAGCCTTTTTCATTTATAGTTGTCTGTACTCAGACATGTTAAGCTTCCGCATGTGTTTGACTTGTATGCTCTGAATGCTGGGTCAAGAGACCCATGTTTGTAATATCTGGCTCTTCGGAGCCTAATGAATAAGTACTAGAGTCGTAGAGTTATGTTGTGATGCCATGTTGTATTTACACATATCGAGCATATTGCGTGTATGATTGAAATGCTTGGTATGTGTGGGATCCGACAACCTAGTTGTTTATCCTTGGTAGCCTCTCTTATGGAGAAATGTAGTCTTGTGCTTCCATGAGCCATAGTAGTCCGCTACAGCCCGGCTCACCGGAGTCCTGCTAGCCCAGCACTACTGCTCCGGACACCTGACTGGCCGGCATGTGATTCACTTCGTTCCTGTGTCTGTACCTTCAGGGAAATGTCACACGGTGACATCCGGAGTCCTGCCTAGCCTGCTACAGCCCGGGTTCCCGGAGTCCTGTTAGCCTAGTGCTACAGCCCGGATTCACACGCTGCTGACCGACACGTTCGATGTTGATTCATGTATGCCTATCCCCATACGTTAGTGCCGCTTTGGGTTCACGACTAGCCATGTTGGCCCGGGTTCTCTGTCATATGGATGCTAGCGACACTATCATATACGTGAGCCAAAAGGTGCAAACGGTCCCGGGCCATGGTAAGGCGACACCCGTGGGAATACCGTGCGTGAGGCCGCAAAGTGATATGAGGTGTTACAGGCTAGATCGGTGTGACTTAGAATCGGGGTCCTGACATGACATTACCCTTGAGGTAAAAGGTTGGGAGGCGAATCTATAAACCCCTATCTTTCTCTGTGTCCGGATAAAACTTTGAACCATTAAATATCACGTGAGTGTTAGAAATTGTGAAAGATTAAATGATAGTTAAGTATGTGGAGTTTGCTAAATCAAAGCTCTAACATAGACCCTTCTTCAAAATAAGATGAATTGCAATTGTTTGATGACTGAGAATATAGTTTGTTAGTTTCAAGAAAGTTTATGATCTATACTTTAACATGTGAATAGCTTGTTACTTGATCATGAAAAGTTTTATGAAAATGAGCTACTGTTATGATATATAATGATGCTAGAAATAGTGGTTGGAACTATCATTGATAAAACTTATGCACTTGCTAGCATTCACACTTCATAAATTATTTCTTTTATCATTTACCTACTCGAGGACGAGCAGGAATTAAGCTTGGGGATGCTGATATGTCTCCAATGTATCTATAATTTATGAAGTATTCATGCTATTATATTATCAACCTTGGATGTTTTATATGCTACTTTATATGGTTTTTGGTACTAACCTATTAACCTAGAGCCCAGTGCCAGTTTCTGTTTTTTCCTTGTTTTTGAGTTTTACAGAAAAGGAATACCAAACGGAGTCCAATTGATGTGCCAATTTTTGTTGATTTTTTATGGACCAAAAGAAGCCCCTGGAGCAAAAGAGTTGGGCCATAAGAGTCCCGGGCTGTCCACGAGGGTGGGGGCGCATCCACCCCCTGGGCATGGGCCCCTGCCTCGTGGACAACTCGGAGACCCCCCTGACGTGAAACCAACGCCAAAAATTCCTATAAATACAGAAACCTCCAGAAAATAAACTAGATCGGATGTTCCGCCGCCGCAAGCCTCTGTAGCCACGAGAAATCAATCTAGGCCCTCTCTGGCACCCTGCCGGAGGGGGCCATCATCACTGGAGGCCATGCAGGAGGATCCCGGAGGGTCCATCATCTCCATGAAGGCCAAGGACCAGAGGAGGAACCTCTCCCCATCTAGGGGGAGGCCATGGCGGAGGAAGCACAAGGGGGAGAACCTCTCCTCCTCTCTCTCGGTGGCGCCGGAGTGCCATCGGGAGGAGAATCATCGCCGCGGTGATCGTATTCATCAACATCACCATCATCATCACCATCCTCATCTATTTTACGCGGTCCACTCTCCTGCACCCCGCTGTAATCCCTACTTGAACATGGTGCTTTATGCCACATATTATGATCCAATGATGTGTTGCCATCCTATGATGTTTTGAGTAGATATCCTTTGTATTTGGGTTGATTGATGATCTAGATTGGTGCGAGTTGTATGTTTTATTTTGGTGTTGTCCTATTGTGCCCTCCGTGTCGCGCAAGCGTGAGGGATTCCCGCTGTAGGGTGTTGCAATACGATCATGATTCACTTATATTGGGTTAGTGAGTGACTGAAACACAAACCCGAGTAAGGGAGTTGTTGCGTATGGGAATAAAGAGGACTTGATGCTTTAATGCTATGGTTGGGTTTTACCTTAATGATCTTTAGTAGTTGCGGATGCTTGCTAGAGTTCCAATCATAAGTGCATATGATCCAAGAAGAGAAAGTATGTTAGCTTATGCCTCTCCCTCATATGAAATTGCAATGACGACTACTGGTCTTGTTAACGATTGCCTAGGATAATTCCGCACACCGACCCATCATTATTCCACACTCGCTATTTATAATATTTAGTATTATATTCTAACTTAATGATAACATCACCTACTTTTATATTTTAGCTCTTCGATATCATACAAAGTTATCCTCTTCATACCCACAACGTAGTTTTATTTCTCGTTTCTAGTTGCAAGCAAATGTCCGGTGTACGTAGAGTCGTATCAGTGGCAGATAGGGCTTGAGAGAATATTGATCTTACCTTTAGCTCCTTGTGGGTTCGACACTCCATACTTATCACTTCCACCATTGGGAATTGCTACGATGATTCCCTGCACTTGGGGATTATCAGGGCGGACGAGGCCGTGGCCGCGGCTGCTGGCGCCGGTTGTGGTGGAGCGGCGCGGGGCTGAAGGGGCATAGGCGAGGCGCGCGATGGCGCGCGCGAGCCGTAGCGGTGGACGTGGTGGCGGGGTCGCGCGGGCGGAGCAGGGGCGCGGCCATGGCCGAGGTGGCCGGAGCAAGGGAGGCGGTGTCGCAAGGCGAGGTGGCAGCGGACACAGCGGAGCGATGCAGCGACGGGGTTGGGGCGGCGAAGCCGCGGCGAGGCAGTGGCCGGAGCGGCCGGTGTCCGAGCGCGGGCGCGCGAGCGTGTGAGCGGATGCAGGGTGGCCGTGCGGGTGTGGAGCGTCGGGCGCAGGCACGCGCGGGCGATGGGGCGGCAGGGCGGCGTGCAGCGAGTGCCCGCACTAGGCGCGGCAACGAGCGAGGGCTAGGGGCGGTGAGCGCGGCCAGACGTGGCGTCGGGCGCGCGGCGTGTGGCACGGGTCGAGCGCGTGCGCGGGGAGGAAGAGAGGGGAAGGTGCGGTGCTCACGACGGGGTCGTAGGGTTCGGGGCAGTGGGGCGCGGGGAGGACGACGGGGACGACGACGATGTTGGGGAGACGGGGAGGCAGTCCGGCGGGGAGGACCAACGAACGGCGGGGCTTCGGTGGCGGCGGCGTCGACGTCCAGGGGCCGGCGAGGCGTTGCCGTCGAGGGGTTTTTGTCCCTGATCCAGATCTGGATTGGGGGAGGGGGAGAGCGAGTGGGGGGGGGAGTGGGGTGTTGGTGGGTTAGGGTTTGACCGGGGTGGGGGAATAAGGGGGTGGGTGGGGCGCGGCTGGGCCGGCCTAGTTGGCTAGGTGGCCAGCTGGGCCAAGGCCCAGCATGGGGGTTTTTAGTTTTTCTTTTGTTAGATTTGTTTTCTGCTTTTTATTCTTTTCCTTTTTTGGTTTTATTTATTTGAGGGCATCTTAGCATTTTCTAAACATGTGTTTTCTTCACTATAATTACCTATGTAATATTTGGCACAGTCCGAACATTTGTGTTTTAATGTTTGAAAGCTTTTGTTTTTTGCCATATTTTGAATTTGAATTTTGAGCCGGTTTTTGAACTAACGAGAGATTAGCAACAGTAACGGAGGTGACATGGCATCATTAGCAGAGTTTCACCGTAGCTTAATTTTCCACGCGTTATAGCAACCCAATGAATAAAATTTATTTTTGCTTTTCGCTTTATGTTTTTGTGTGTTTGCACAATTATGCTACTGGTATGATTGCGTTTTTTGTGTTTTAATTAGTGTTTGTGCCAAGTAAAGCCTTTAGGATCTTCTTGGGCGATAGTTGCTTGATCTTGCTGAAAAATAGAAACTTATGCTCTCACGAAAACAATTGTTAAAAATCACCAGAACATGATAAAATGCCAATTCTGTTCTCAGAAGATTAGTATACAAATTACCTTGGCCGTCCTAATTTTTTAGAAATTTTGAAGTTACAGAAGTATTCGAAATAGTCAGATTGCTATAGAATGTTCTGTTTTGACAGATTCTGTTTTCTTTGTGTTGTGTGCTTATTTTGATGGCTCTATGGTTTTCTTTGATGAGTTTTTGCCATAGAAAAGTTGGAGTACAGTAGATATAATGAAAAAAACAAAATATTAATTGGTTTGATACAGTACTTATAGTAGTGGTTTGCTTTCTTATACTAACGGATCTCACGAAGGTTTTGTTGAGTTTTGTGTGATTGAAGTTTTCAAGTTTTAGGTTATCTTACAATGGATGAAGGAAGGGTAGAAGAGCCTAAGCTTGGGGATGCCCCGGCATCCCAAGATATTATCCAAAAATGAGCAACCAACTAATCTTGGGGATGCCCCCGGGTGGCATCCCCTCTTTCCTCTAACGACCATCGGTATTTTACTCAAAGCTATATTTTTATTCGTCACATACTATGTGTTTTGCTTGGAGCGTCTTGTATGATATGAGTATTTTCTTGTTTTATTTTGTGTTTTAAGTGATCAATCCTTGCTGGAAACACCTATTTGAGAGAGCCAAAATTATGTCACGACTTTTTAGAATTGCTCTCTATGCATCACTTAAATTTTTATGAGCTATGGACTTGCTCTAGTGCTTCACTTGTATCTTTTTTAGTACAGTGTTTAGTATTTTTGAAGAAATGCTCTCTTTCTTCACTTAGATTTATTTGAGAGTTAGTAAAATTTTCAAGCAATTCTCTCTTGCTTCACTTAAATTATTTTGAGAGAAAAAAATATGCTCATGATCTTCACTTATATTTGTTTGAGCTTATGAAAAGCAACACATGAAAATTAGTCCCAAAGTGATAGATATCCAAGAAGGATATAATTAAAACTTTCATGAAGATCATTGGACAAAATAAACTTGATTCTTAGTAATAGTTTTGAGATATGATGATGTGATATGTGAGTTGTGTTGATGAGTAATTATGCTTTAGTAAGAATATTGGTGTTAAGATTTGTGATTCCCTATGCAAGCACGAAATTCAATAGTCATGCAATGAAATTATATCCTACTTGTGGTGCATTATTTGGTGTTAATTATGCTTAATGCTTGCTTATGAGACTATTCGTTTCTCGGTTGGTCGCTTCTCAATCTTTTGCTAGCCTTTATTTTGCACTAAGTATGCTCTCTACTTGTGCATCCAAAATCCTTCAAACCAGTTTTGAAACATGAGTCCACTATATCTACCTATATGCGGTATTCTTTTGCTGTTCTAAGCAAATTTGCATGTGCCATCTCTAATTTTCAAAATAAACTTCTCTTTTGTGTGTTCGTTTCTCTCGCGGAGGGTGAGGGGTGGCTAATATTTTCCATGCAGGATGTGCTATTCTCACGATGAGTGTTTATTCACTTGTCATTGCACGAGAGTAAGGCAAAGGTTTTAGGGATGCCCAGTCCTGAAATGAAAAAATGAATTTACTTTATGTTGTAAAATAATAAATTCCTTGGGAAGTGTTGGTATGGAGGGCAACCATGGATACGGCTAGCCATGGAAAGTGAAAGTATGGTGGAAAAAGCAATAAACTTTATTTTCTGTTTGGGAACCGCCTATGATATATCTAGCATGGAAAGTGTTGGGAACTCTAAGTCGCTTTCGTTGGTGTGATGGATACACCTCCCAAAATGTTTTTATCTCTATTTTTTCGCTTTGAGCTCTGGCACCCCTACAAATCCCTACTTCCCTCTGCGAAGGGCCTTTCTTTTACTTTATGCAATTCTTATTTTTGAATTTGAGTCTCCATCTTCTCTTATAAAAGCACCAACTAAGAGGCAATATGATTGTCCTTGAGTATTGGGTGTACCTAATATGCGAGTGTGTTTCATGAATGGATCAATGAACGAGCATGATGGGCTAGGGGTAACTAATTTTAGTGTTGATATGTCTAAAGACATGGTTGCTTGTTGAGATGCTTGAGTATCTAAATTATTATGTCAAAACTAGACTATTGCTTTGAATCACACAAAAGTCCAAATGTCCATGCTATAAAGAAAATAATATGATATGACATGTTAGGCAGCATTCCACATCAAAAATTCTGTTTTTATCACTTACCTACTCGAGGACGAGTAGGAGTTAAGCTTGGGGATGATGATACGTCTCCAACGTATCTATAATTTTTGATTGTTCCATGCTATTATATTATCAATTCTAGATGTTTTATAATCATTTTATAGTCATTTTATATCATTTTTGGTACTATCCTATTGACATAGTGCCAAGTGCCAGTTGCTGTTTTCTGCATGTTTTTTACATCGCAGGAAATCAATATCAGACAGAGTCCAAATGCAACGAAACTTCATGGAGATTTTTTTTGCACCAGAAGGAACATAATGGGCCCTGGCTGTGCCCGGGGGGTGTCCTGAGGAGGGCACAACCCACCAGGGCGCGCCAGGAGGCCCAGGCGCGCCCTGGTCGGTTGTGCCCACCTTGGGTGCCCCCCGGACCGCCTCTTTGCTCTATAAATACCCCAGTATTCCCAAAACCCTAGGGAGTCGACGAAATATTGATCCAGCCGCCGCAGAGTCCAGAACCACCAGATCCAATCTAGACACCATCCCGGATGGGGTTCACCACCTCCATTGGTGCCTCTCCGATGATGTAGTGGGTTCGATCTTATGGTCCTTGATCCCAGTGACAGAAAGGGAACCGACACGTATGTATCGTTGCTACTAAGGATAAAATGATGGGGTCTATCTCTACATAGATTGATCTTGTCTACATCATGTCATTGTTCTTATTGCATTACTCCGTTTTCCCATGAACTTAATACACTAATGCATGTTGGATAGCGGTCGATGTGTGGAGTAATAGTAGTAGATGCAGGCAGGAGTCGGTCTGCTAATCTTAGACGTGATGCCTATATAATGATCATTGCCTGGATATCGTCATGATTATTTGAAGTTCTATCAATTGCCCAACAGTAATTTGTTCACCCACTGTTTGCTATTTTTCTCGAGAGAAGCCACTAGTGAAAGCTACAGCCCCTGGGTCTCTTTCTCATATATTTTCCTTTGCGATCTACTTTTATTTTGCATTTATTTTCAGATCTATTAAACCAAAAATACAAAAATACCTTGCTGCGTTTTATTTTATTGGCGACCTATTTATTCAATCTATTACAACTTTCTCCCGTCCACACGCCGTTTCTGGCGCCGTTACCCGAAAGGGATTGACAACCCCTTGAACACGTTGGTTGCGAGGATTTGTTATCTGTGTGCGGGGGCTGTTTACGATTTGTTGCTTGGTTCTCCTACTGGTTCGATAACCTTTGTTTCATATCTGAGAGAAATACCTACCGCCGCTGTGCTGCATCATCCCTTCCTCTTTGGGGAAATACCTACGTAGCTTCAAGCGACATCAGCCGCACAGATCTTCCCTAGCATGCGGTTGGATAAACATACTGTATGAACAAAAATTAGGTGTCAGCGGTTGGATGGCTGAGTTTGGTTTGATCACATGCGGTAGCATGTGTCGGTGAGGGTGCGTTTCCCTGGCTGGGTTTGCGGCGTGCAGGAGCCACTGTGTGAGGGTGCGGTGCAACCGCGATAGGCGTGCGTAAGTGTACCTCCTATTCATTTTGAACTTGTGATAACATCAGGTTTGCGAGGGTGAGCGACTTCTATTTTGGTATGTACTGTGTTAAAAAAGAAGGCGGGGTTTTCCTTCATGGGATTGATCGATACAAATCCTCGTTTGACGTGTCAATTAATGCGTATTTTTTCTCCAGCGCCCAACAAGCTACCGTCTCACTCCTAATTGCTTGACTAATGCAATGCCATGCAAACCAACACTATGAAAAAAAAGACACATCCGCAACATTTTGGGCCGAACGAAAAAAATTATGTCATGCTTATGTCACTTCTATGACGATAATTGTGACAAAACCCGGTATCATCATAGATGTGGTGGGCTCCTACTTCTATGGCAAGAAATCATGACAGAAAATGGACTTTTCGTCCTGGGCGGGCCGGAGACGCAGCTGCATGACATTCTTTGGGCCGTCCATGACGGAGAAAACCGTGGTAGAAGAGAGGGCGAGGAAAATATCAGGGGAGTTCCCGGTTATGGTGGGTGGTCGGGGGCCGAGCGATGCGTGTTTCTCTCATACGTACGCATGTGTGTGCGAGGTGTTGCGCTCTAACGAAACTCGAGCGAGGCGTTGGGCTCTAACTGAACCCGAGCGATTGCACTAGCTACGTTACTGAACCCCGATCGATCCCTTGCTGTTAACTGAACCCAAGTGATTCCTTCGCTACTGCTGCTAACTGAAGCCGATCAAACACTGCTACCTCCTTCCCTTGATGAACAGTGAGCGTTGTTGGGGGGGTTTGGATGAACAGTTCCCAGTGGGGGGTTGGATGAACATGACCCCATGGTAGTAGAGGCCGTTGCCGCTGGATGAACAGGACCCCGATTGATCGAGCTGCTGGATGAACAGGACCCCGTGGAGGGCTGGATGAACCGGACCCCATGGAGGGCTGGTTGAACAGTAGTCGATGGAGGGCTGGTTGAACTGTAGCCGGTGGAGGGCTTGATGAACACTAGCCCATGGAGGGGTGGTTGAACAGGACCCCGTGGAGAGGGCTGGTTGAACAGTAGCCGGTGGAGGAGTGGTGGAGGCTGGATGAACAGGAACCCGTGGATGAAAAGTCGCAGGTGGAGGCTGGAGGAGGTCGACGGTGGATGAACAGTAGCCTATGGATGCAGTAGACGGTGGAGATGAACAGTATCCCGTGGAGTCCCGTTTTGTGGTACGCCACACCCCTCCCGATGAATAGGACCCCCGTTTCGACCGTAGCGCTCCAACACAAGTCCGTTTCCTCCATTTTGCGGTACGCCACACCCCTCCCGATCAACAGGACCCCATTTCGACCGTAGGAGGTCCGTTTCCTCTGTTTTGTGGTACGCCAGACCCCTCTCGATGAACAGGATCCCGTTTCGACCATGTCCGGTCGAACACATGGCCGTTTCCTCCGTTCTGCGGTACGCCAGGCCTCGTTTCCATGAGCTGTTCCGTCCAAGCCTGTTGGCTCCCGATGAACACGACGTATTCTGTTAACTCCCGATGAACACGACGCATTCTGTTGCATCCCGATGAACACGACGCATTCCGTTGCCTCCCATGAACACGACGACAACGCAGTTTCTCTATTCCGACCCAGCCATGTACACGAGACCTGGCCGTACGTATGCGCGAGTAGGCGTTCGAGACCCCGCCCGTATGTACGTACGTGGCCGTATTTACTTTCTTGCACCATGGCCGCTGTACGTACGTGTACATGCTACGTGCGCGCCTCTACTACAACACGTGCGACTCCACTACGACACGTGCCCTTCCTTACACAGCCACGGTTCATCGCTGCAGCCTGTAGACAGACCGATCGTATGTACGTACATGTTCGAGACCAGAATGACAACGCTACGTACGCTTCGACCGGGTAGGTCCCGACTGTCAGGTACTTCCTTGCGTGCGAAGATGTAGCTGGTTGGTCTCAGCAGTCAGGGGGGAACTTTTTTTTGTGAAATACGATGGCCCGTCCGGTGGGTCCCTGCTGTTAGGTGGTCCGCGTAATAAGGAGGCACTTCCTTGCTGTGGCCGTGGACCCAGCTGTCAGCCTCTCAACGTACAGTACTCTTCCGATGGAAGTCGTTCATTGACCACATTGACCACGCCGCGCCGAGAGCACCAAGGTGCTGGACGACAGCGAGGCCTAGGAAGGGAATGACGGAGAGCCGGGGAAGACACGGCAATGGATGCCCATGCGGAGAGGAGTACGAGGGTTCACTGGTTCGGCTGCGGTGTGAGGCTGTCGTCGCCGCAGGGCCCGGCCAGCGGTGGGAGTAGTAGGGGGCGGTGAGGCCTCCGCGGCAGCACAGCCGGCCATGGGAGGCAAGAGCACGTGGTGGTTTGGACGGCTGGAGCAAGAAAATCAGAGGTTGAAGAAGCAAGACGACCGTTGGATGTTAACAATCCAACGGTCACTGGTGAGAGAATCATTTGTTGACTAAGTTGACAAAGCCCTCCGTCCGCGTCAACTTACTAGGCCCACGAGCCAGCCTCCCACTATGGTGGGTCCCAACTAGCAGGGGGAGTATTAAATTTTTTGTGCGTAATAAGGAGGCACTTCCTTGCGTGCGAAGATATAGCTGGTGGGTCCGAGCTGTCAGCGGGAGTATTCATTCTTTTTGGCGTAATAAGGAGGTACTTGCTTGCGTGCGGCCATGGACCATGTGGGTCCCAACTATCAACCTCTCCATTTACGTCCCTCTTCCCTGTTGTCGTTTGTTGACAACATTGACCACGCCGTGCCGAGAACACCAGCGCGATGGACAATGGCGAGACCCAGGAAGGGAATGACCCGGAGGCGGCGAAGCCACAATAGTGAAGGGATGTGGGTGAGTAGAGGGACGGCCTGGCCAGCGGTGGGAGTAGTAGGGGGCGGGGAGGCCTGCGCAGCTGCATAGCCGGCCACGGGAGGCGGGAGCAGGCGGTCCCGCCGGCGCTGGATTTGGCGGCTGAAGCAAGAAGATCAGAGATTGAAGAAACACGACGGCCATTGGATTGACATTTAACGGTTACGTCTGCTAGAATCGTTTGTTGTCGTATATAATAAGTAAAAAATCTTGCATACGCGTGAACTTAATAGGCCCAAAAGTCAGACCATTCCCTATTTTTTTTGATATTTTATATATAGCTCATTGCAACTTCTTATGCAATTTATTGCAGTCCATTTTTTTGTTGGCCAGGGCCAGGGTTAAAAATTTAAACGAAATTTCACATATTTCTGTGGGTTCCAAACTATTTTTAATACCGAAATGTCGAGCCAGATTTACTGTATTTTGAAGATATATTTAAATTTGGTTAAAGCCCGGTGAAATTGGAATCTGAAAATGTGAAAAAATTCAGAAATTATAAAGTAATTGCCAATTTGTCATCTGCTTTTATATTTACAGCCCATTTCATATTACTTTCAAGATTTGGAGGCATCTTGAAAGAGTTGCAGCCCATCAGGGCGTAGAAAAATAAGTAGGCCTGGATTGGGTATTCTTCAGAATAAATAAACTGGGCTCATTTTCACAAAAAAATAGTTGGGCTGGTCATGTGGTGAACATAAAATATAAGCCTGGGCTAGACGGGCCACAACCCAGTTGAAATCCTGCTCCGTCTCAACAATAACAAAAAAAATATTGCTCGAGCTGCTACGTCCCAGGTGTTAGCCAGTCTTGTGCTGTTCTCTTGTCTATTGACTATATACGCTGACAATGTCGTGGGTCCCAGATGTCAAGAAACCACTACCAGGAAGCATTTTCTTTTTCCATACGCTGATAATGGAGTATATATATATATATATTTATAACAAAAAATGAGGAACTTCCTTGCATTCGGCCATGGACATGGTGGGCCCCTACTGTCATCCTCCCCACGTACAGTCCTCTGTCGATTCCTCTTGTTTGTTGACCATGTTGACAACGCGAGAGGGCGGCACCGCGGCGAGCACAGCAAAGCGCGCGGAGGACGATGGCGAGGCCTCGGAGGTCGGCGTTAATGATTTAGGAGACGGTGAGGCAGCGATGCGTGCGCTGAGGTGCAGCCAGCTGTGGGAGGCTGAAGCAGGCGGCCCCGCTGGTGCTGGTTTGGTTTTGGCGGCTGGAGGAAGACAGGACTGAAGAAACACGACAGACTGTAAAAGCAGCATGAGTACTTAACAACCTTAACTTAAACCAGCAGGGGCACTTAACAACCATAGCTGAAAGCAGTATGAGTACTTATACAGGTTCAACCGTACAAAGCATTCCTCGAACAGTACTACTTTGCCTAGAGTTAACCAAAGGGCGAGGCCGCCAAGCCCCAGGACAAGGCCCAGGCACCACCCCGCGCATCCACAACCTTCTGAAAGCGGCTTCATCTCACAATGTGGTCAATAAACAGGATATTCGCTTTAGAGCCATGGAAAAGCAGGAACATAATCTTCTGTCCTATTCTCCAAGATTGACGGGCCTTCATTATTTGAGACCACCCATGAATAAGTATCTTTTCACCTCCAAGGGGAATGGAGTAGGTCAACATAAACATCATGTTGTGACCAAGCGCAAGTCTGGCCCGACCATGGTCAGGCATTTGTATAGGAACAATAGAACTGGGCAGTTCCTGTTTCAAGAAGATCACAGTTGTAAAACTGTGCATAAGCAAGAGTTTATGAACAACATATATAACAGAAAACAACTCGTACCATAAGTTTCTCAACACAGTTGGACCGGTTCAACGAGTGCAGCAGTGGCACACATATCCCACGTGGCCTCCCACCATTGAGACGCCCCACAAGGACCTCAAGACGATCAATAAAGTGTAGGAACTTGTCGATGTCGTCCAAGTCAACTTCAGTGCCATGAGTAACAGCCGAGTTCATATAGAATAACAAACGAGTAGCCTGCTTAACTCTCAAAAAACCTACACGTGCCACCAATTATAAGAAAATATTAGTTAGAAGTAGCATCTTCGTGAGAGATTCGTTGCTACTTCTAAAGTTAAATTGTGATTAGTTATACAAAATAGGTGGATTAAGAAGTAATCGAGGCAAGAAGCAAGAACCAGATACAAAACTAACATGGATGAACAATTGGAACGACGTCGGTGTGGAAGATCACAGTGAAGATGAGACCAGGTTCTGCTATTTCCATCAACATTCGTGCGGCAACTTTCAGTCCGTAACACTTGAGAAAGTTTATCCAAGTTTCCATAAAAAGTAGCGATCTTCTTGGTTCATGAACCCAACTCGAAACTTATATCCATGGCTTGTCTTCACTGTGACCATTAAACTGGTGTATTCAGTTATGGCAAGGCCGAGCATCTTGAGTACATGTGTTCTGGCAGAGCAAGGAATGCACTGCAGGAAAAATAATATGAGAACACAATGTATTTCCTATATCCAAATCTAGAAATAATTTCCTCCTTCATGTAAGTGTTGACCATGGTACTAGTACCTTTTATCCAAATATAGCAATCCAAATTTCCAAATTAGTCGACAGCATGTTCAAAAAACCCCACCCTCCCGAATAGAAAAGAGGATTCTAGGAACATACTATGCGCGTTTTAAAATTTTGTGTTAGCATGAGAAGGAACAAGTGTGGCATCTCGCCGAGGGCGCAGAAACCTGTAGGGTCCTCGCACTTTGGGCACTGCAAATGAAACACACTAGATTCAGTAGGAAGAAAAATGCATCAAAGGCAGCGGCTGCCATCCTAGGAGTACCCGCGACCAAGGGACTTGGATTTATCGGGGATGGATGAAGAATTTGTACCAGGTTCTCCATGAGAAAACCCTATGCAATCGCCGAGCTGGGGTTTTCTCTGAACAAGCAGACGAGGGAGAAGGGGATTCAGGCCCAGTGAAATATTGCTGCTTCGTCCATCCAGCTTACTGCTAAAGCTGGAAAGGTGGGGTTTTTTGTGATTTGACGGCTCATTGGGCATTACTGCGGCGCTACGACCGGGGTGTGTCTACCGTGTAGTTGTGCACTCTAATTTGGTGCATATGGCACATGGACCCCGTTGCCGGATGCTCCACATATCAGCGAAAGGAAGTAGAAAGATAGGAGTAACTAGTTACACATAAATATATTTTTGACAGAGAGATACTCCCTCTGTAAAGAACTATAAAGATATTTTATATCAAAACTTTATACATAAGAAAAATCAGGGGGAATATATATAACATATATAATTATAAAAAACAGAGTTTTTTTAACACGGTATAGACGAGTTGGTGATGATGGTGTGCCTGCCATCCTGCAATATAGGCCGTCCGATTTATATCTGACGGATAGGAAGGAAACTATGGCAATTTTGCAAAAAGGTACCCACACACCTCTCCACATTTCCAAATAAGGCCTTCCCTCGTTCATCCTTTTCTCTTACAAGATAAAATACTCATACAAATGCATCTTGATGTACGTGCAACGCACGGGCATTATGGGGATTCAGCCGAGAAATACTCAGACTGGCTCACGGTTCTGGACTTTGGGCCACAGGCCGGTGGGCCTGCATGTTTGGGGGCCCATGTGTTCTACCTCAACGCTTTTCATATTGCAAGCAGTCGATATGGCGCTGGTTTTAGATGCTGTCGCAAGGCGAATACACAAAATTGAATAAAGCACGACAGTTGTTGGAATGAAATCAAATGACAGTTACTAACTAGCAATCAGAGTTGCAATTCCATCAACGATACTGTCGTACTACTTATACACATAGGACACTTGTTTCACCATGCCAGAGTATTACATCAAAATCTCTCGGAGGATAGATCAGTTCGGCAGTTGCGTGCTGCTACTGAAGAATTTCAAAGTTGATTTGGACCAGCTCTCCTTGCTGAGAAAGTTCAATTTTGACATCATCCCCTACCGCAAGATATGATTTAGATTTGAACCTTGACCATCCTTTAGCATCAATCATCATGCGACCATCCTTTGTACTTACGGTATATTGAGCAGGTTCATTCACACCAAGGTTGCACATGGTAAGGCCACGGTCGCCCGAATTGTTGAACGACTCCCTCGTTGCTCTAGGAATTCTCTGTTTGCAAACAAGAAGACATACGCAAACAGTTAGATCAACACAGTGAATCATGTGAAACAACATGGAAAGAAAAAGGAACGAAGCACTTGGGTGACCAATGCTTACCAAGAAGGTGGACATGTCGGTTTTTGTAAGGTCTTTGGTATATGAAGTGCGAACTGCAGCCCAGTCTGTTGCCGGTGCAACTGCTGGTTCCGTTGTCACTGCACGGGCCGGAGCAAATGCAAGTGCAAGTGTTGGTGCAGGTGCCGAAGCCGTTGCTGGTGCCCGTGCCCGTGTGACTGGTAGTGCCGCTGCTGCTACCAGAGATGGTGCTCCTTGTAGAGCTGGTGCCGGTGACGGAGCAGGTGCCAGTGTCGATGCCCGATCCTCCGGTAGATCAGCCTGATCTGCTGATGCGGTCGGTGCCCAATCCTTAGCTAGATCAGACTGAGCTGCTGCCACCGTCAGTGCAAGAGCAACTGTCGGTGCTCGATCTGTTGCTGAAGGTGGTACCGATGTGCGAGACAGCGGCGATTGTGTCTGGTCTGCTATGATCAGCTTTCTAACTTGACTAGGCTCCGTGACCGTGATCCAGTCTTTTTCTTCATTTCTTTTATACGCGAGAAGGACTAATTGTGGCGTGTTTGTTAAACCAAACTGCATTTCATCATAGGGATTCAGCTTGTACTCAGACAACAGACCGATCCAATTTTTTCCAGTAATATAAGTGATGGACAGTGCCTTCGTTACTGACACGACATAAGAAGTGAAACCTGCAAAAATATCCATCGTAGAGCAAACCAAATGGTTTATTCTGTGATGAATGTCACATGGCAAAACCTGCATCGTAAAATTGCAGCAAAAGAAAGAAAACATGACATTAAATCAATAAGATTTAGATAGTAAATCAATAAGATTTACTTAATGTGACACGAGTGAATCCTTACCAGGACATCACTATGTTGAAGTACTAAACAGAAGATTGGTCGTCCAACTACGTGTGGCATGCAGGGCCCCCGCCTACTCCCACAAGCAGGACAGTCCAAAGGTCGTGACAAATCGCATGGACCAAACATCCATGGGACTGAAAATCCTGGTGGGTGCCATAAACCCTGCAATGCATACATATATTGGAGTGTAACCATAATTGACAAACCGTCCTCACAAAAAAGATGATCTGGATACTTCAAAATATATAGACTAAATTGAGTGGACAGACATTAACATAGATTGTTCTCAGGACTCACCACACACCAAAAGCGGCAGTACTAAACAATACAGGGTTCACAAACACAAATCAAGTACTGTACAATAGTACTTACTACAGACAAGCAAAGTTGCACTAATTAAACTCTGCAGACTATTTCTTGCCACCGACCTACGGGATGAACCCCGCATAACTGACTAGGCCATGGACTTAGTGAGAGATGTCTACCGGCACCATAACCATCTCCTCAACCTTGGAGAACCTAACAGAGTGGTCTTTCCACTCATAAACATGACGATGAAGACAGGTCACATCAGATTTGTCGGGAAGCTTTACAAGAACCACACCCTTCGTAATCGAAGGCACAGCCAGGAAATTGTTGTGGTCAAGTACAACCGCGAGAACACGCGTGATAACATTGCTACAGGAAAATACTAGTTCATGACACGTGGCGACAAGGACATAGCAGCTGGATAGTTTAGCAGTAGAACTCATCCTCGGGTCTTCTAGTTAACACGACATGACGTTGAGAACTTCATCTCCACCGCGGACCTGGTTCTAATTCAAAGAGAAACCAAATATTTTATTACTACCTCCATTTAGAAATATAAGATGATTTTCTATATTTACTCCATATAAGACTACATATACGCACAGAAATGAGTGAACAAAGACACTAGAACATGTCTTCAAAGGCATGAGAGCAGAGGGATTACTTGCAATATCCATAACACAAGTTACTAATGCAAATATGCCCTCTTCAAAGGTAGCATTGATGTTCATAAAGTAGTTGAAAGTAATCTATAAGAAATCAGTGTCAACCTCTCGCATGTTTTGGTCAAAAGAGGAATTTAGAACCGTCATTTGGCACACAAAAAACACATGCAAGATCACCCAGAAAGTAGTACTACTAGTACTAGTACTGCGTGTTAGATGAAAAAACATGATCAAGATCGAGAAAAAGATCGTCAAGAAGAGATATTACTTGGACTTGCTTAATGAGGGATCCCGGAGAGGGGGGCTTGGACAGGGCGATGTCTTTGAGCTTGTCTGTGGTAGTCTTGGCGGGGTGCTTGCGCTTCTTCGTACCATGAGCCTCAACGGTTTTGGCCAGAGACATAGACATCACTTCGGCTGGTGCTCCAGCGTCCATCAAGAAACTGTCAAATAGAAATAAAAGAAAAGAAACCACAATCACAAACCCAAAAGAAGAACAGAGAGGGAGTTATAGGATTAGTCTCGGGGTTGCAAGACCGGGCCTTTCCCAGAATCAACACCATTGATGCGCTCACCGTTCCTTCTTCGGGAGAGAAAAACAATGGCAGAAGCAGGTTGGGGTTTTCTTTAAGGAATGATGAACAAGATGAGGGAGAAGCTAGTTGGGTAGAGAGGAAGCTGAGAGAGAAGAGTGAAATGATGGTTCCTTCCCCCGCCAACTTACTCCTGGAAAGAAGGGGGTTTTGTGATTTGACGGCTCATTGGGCATTACTGCGGCGCTTTGATTGGGGTAGTCTACCGTGCAGTTGGGCACTCTACTACGGAGTAATTTAGTGCATGGCTGGTGGACCCCGATGCTGATGTCCGACACGTCGGTGAAAGTGAGTAGCAAGGTTCCCGACGACCGTCGAGGAGGATCCACACGGAAGAGCGTGTCCACTATTTTTCTGAAGAAAAAAATGATTATGGCAAGCGTTTCCACTCTTACGACGGAGGAGTGCAAAACACGGTAGCCACTTGAACATACATAGTGCTCCTACTACTAGGCATGTGCAGTGGTTCATACGTCAGTACTACATAATCTTGTTGCTAGTGTAGTAAGATATGACGATAACAAATGATGGTGTGGGCATGTCAACTATATGAACAGTAATGTAACATAGTATCGCTTTTTCAACTGTCCGGTCGAGAATGAACGGTGAGATCAATGTTAATAGAACTAGGTCTACAGCGCACTGAGAGTACGGTGCTACAGCACTCCATGAAACCTGAACCATATGAAGCACGACTCAGTGTTAGGCAGGGTGTATGAAGAGTGCACGGGATGGGAGCAAAAGTTCCCTTCTCAACCCACTTTTGGGTGTTTGGCAGAGTGCATTAAGGGTGCATGAGTCCACACTAGTAGGTTAACACAAATACACGAAGAGGGAACAACTATATTGAGATGAGAATGCAACCAAACACACCCACATGCTTTGTGCTACAGTGACTGATCTGCATCATCTGAGTTTGATCCAACGGTCTTGTTGCGTCGAGACATGGACATGCCCATGCAGAGGACGCCTAAACACCAGCGAAGTCCCTCTGCTTCTTGAGGCGCACGAGTTTGGTGATGCAGGGTGCAACAGCCTGGAGAGCCCGCTCCCGGTCGACGGGAGCCAGCTCGTCAAAGACGGCGTCCAATGGCCCGAATGGATTCCAGTGACGGAGCCATGAGAGGATTCGCCCGGCAATGGCGATGGTAGCCTGCAACCCCTCCTTGTCCAGCTCCACCCCCACCATCGCGCGGAGACGGCTCAGCTCCTCGAAGATATAGGTGAAAAAGGAGACCAGGTCAGGAAGCCGCAGCTCGTTGAAGTCGACGGGGTGGTCTAATGGATTTAGCCCGACGGCCGGCATGGTCGCGCTGGCTCGACGGTAGGCATCGCGCAGCCGCAACACGTGCGTGGCAACTTGGTCCACCAAGTGGCTGAGGCGATCCTGGACCTCGTCACGATCGGCCCGCTTGTGCTCCAGCCGACTCCCCTGACGGCCTATCGTATCTCCCGCTTTCTGCAGCAACGTCGCCAACGCCTCGAGCATCTTTGTGGTGGACGCCTGCCGCCTTTGAAGCTCCGTGAACTCCTGCACATAACGGAGGAGCATGGCACTCCTCTCCTCCTTGAGCTCACGGAGCTCCACGTCCTTGTCCCTGAGCTCCGCATCCTTGGCCTGGACCTCCTTTGTCCCTGAGCTCCGCATCCTTGGCCTGCTGCCGTCAATCAAAAAATTAAAAATCATGTCACGCCTACCGCACCCAAAGACTAGAGCAATGCCGCGGTGGATATTTAAATTTACCTTCCGGCAAGGAGATAAAAAAAGGTGAAAAAAAAAATGTGGCAGCGGTCTAGCTAATCGGTCGCACTAGCCCAACTAGCTAGCCACCTGCTTCACTGATGTACTCGGCGGGAAAGGTAGTCTTTCATGATTTGATGACTCATTTACTTGCTTCGGCGCTACGACCGAGGAGGACCTAGAAAACGCGTGGTAGGGCGTCCCACATCTCGGCAAGGAAGAATATATGCGTGCACCACCCGGGAGGACCCCGAAACCGCGCGGTAGGGTGTGCCACGTCTCGGCACGGAGGAAAAATGTGTGTGTAAAAATATATTGCATCAGACATAGTAGTACCTATGGTTCGACCTCGGGACCCAGTCAGTCGGTCGAAAACACCCCACTAGCCACACAGCTTCATCATGCTAACATGGCATGGAGGATATGTGTGGTTAGCTCCATCTCGACCAGCCACAACGTCTCTTGTTCTAGGCGATTCTTCTATTTTCCAAGCTTTTTTTAGTTATGATAACACCACGGCAAGCTAGAGCCGCTCTTCGTGTGTTCCCGTGCGTCTAAAGGTTTGACGATGGAGAGGAGAGAGAGATCGCAAACCTGGGACCCACCAGTAAGTTTGTCAACGGTCATGCACGTGTTGACGAGGCACTCCCTCTACTCTACTCAACGTAATACTATATAAAATCAAGTTATAGGACAAAGCCAACAACTGTTGTTGTTTCAAGCTATCGACTTACGCTTTGTATTCCAGGTTGCCAGTTCGAATCTCGTCTTTCAGATTTCTTAGTTTTAGGTCCAAATTTGATCAATGACAAGTGGGACCCCTGTGTGTTATTCCGATATTTCAGTGCAAGATGGTTTTTTGAACAAACACTTTGCGCGGTTAGACAAGTAACGGCACGAGTTACACGTATTTTGCAAGTTTACGAACAAAAATGACAGCGCCATAGAATATCACATCCACCCCGCAGCTTAGATGATATGGTGATACGAGTTTTTACATCGTTGGAACTGAGATCCAATGGCTTGGGAGTAGTCTTTGTAATTATGCGCAATTTCCAAACTCTCCAAGTTTTTTTGCAAATAAAACATTCAGGCCTCGTGTGTGCCGCTGCATCTTGGATCCAACGGCTCCCCGTTGCTCATATTAGGCGCTCCCCGTAGCTTAATTAGCCGCTACAGTGATACGAGCATCTAGGTCGTATGATCTGTGATCAGATGCCACATGTGTAGTACTTGTACCTTCTGTGCAATTCCCAAACTCTCTCATGCGTATATTGCACAAACATTCAAACCTCCTACTGTGAGCCGTCAGATCTCCATGAACTCGTATCACCATAGAATCCATGGTGCGGGAGCACCTCTGTCGGATTTCGGGTTCTGGCAAAACCCTTGAGGTTCGAACACTGGGGTGCGCGCGAAGATCTCCTCCTACCTAATCACGCCCTCAACCTCGCCACGATCTCAAAGGCTAGCTCGACGAACTCGCAACACAAGAGACACAAGATTTATACTGGTTCGGGCCACCGTTCTGCTGTAATACCCTACTCCAGTGTGGTGGTGGTGGATTGCCTCTTAAGCTGGTGAAGAACAGTACAAGGGGAAGAACAGCCTCCTGAGGTGAGGTGTTCTTGTGCTTGGTGGATATGAAGATGAACTGAATGAGTTCGAGACGAGTTCAGGCTGAGTTGCCTCCTACTGTGGTGGCTAGTCCTATTTATAGAGGCCCTGGTCCTCTTCCCAAATGTTGAGCGGGAAGGGATCCAACAACGGCCAATTTGAAAGGGGATAGCTAGTACAAGCTATCCTAACAAAAGTAGTCTTCGCCTGCCAAAGGCTCTGGTGATGACGCCGTCTTGGGCTCCACGGTGACCTCCGTCCTGCCATCCTGCTGGTCTTGGTCTCGTTGCACCGATATGGAAACCTTTGCCTGATGCCTCGATACTCATCGCCTGCGCTTGCCTCCTTAGCACCAAAGAGGAAACAAGGACGCTATGCGCACTGGCGCCCTCCTGATCTTGGTCGTCATGGCTGACGTGGTAGGAACCTCGCGAGGTTTTCCTTGCCTTGATCTCTCCGCCCCTTGTGAGCCAGCCTGGTGAGGCCGCTCCCGAGGAGGTCTTGTGTCATCCGCCTCGCGAGGCTTGGCCCCTCGCGAGGGTCTTGAGCATTTGCTGGTGAAGACGGGCCGTACTGGGCCGCGAGTGGGGCCAGGCCCTGGGCCGCAGGCAGGCAAGTCTGGGGACCCCCGTTCCCAAAACACCGACAGTAGCCCCCGGGCCCAAGGTGCGCTCGGACTTGGCTTCGAGGCGAAGCCAAAGGGCAACTGCGGAGCACTGCGGGCCCCAACAGCCTGTGGCCGATTGATTGGACGTGGGTGTCCCCACTTCCCCACGCAGCCTTGAAATCTGCCTCGCTAGGCGGCCACGGCATCTTACTCAGTTATTTCTCCGTTGCTGGCAGTGCACTCCCCAACTTCCTCGCCTCCTCATACCTCTTATTCCTCTTCCAATCTGACTCGAGCTCAGCCTCTCAATCTCCATGGCGCCGAACTGGGCAGAGAAAGGGAAGAAGCCCTTGTCCTCAGCCAGCTCACCTCCGGCCGTCGAGCCCGCCGTCGGCCGATCGCGGGTGCTCAACTAGGAGGCCATGGATAAGGTCCGCCCTGCACTTGCTACCAGCTTCAACGAATGGGGAGGGACGGTGGCCTGGCCTGCGTCCCGAGCCTCCATTGATAGGACGGCCACCGAGGTCCAGTTCTTCGTCGACGCCCTGTGGGCTGGGCTGGTTCCTCCCATCTCCGCCTTCTTCGAGGCCGTGCTTTCCTATTATCAGATCCATATGCTGCATCTTTATCCCCAATCTGTCGCCCTTCTCGCTATCTTCGCCTTCGTCTGCGAGGCCATGGTGGGCATTGCTCCTTCTGTGGCCCTCTTGCGCCATTTCTTCTTGCTGCACCTGACCGATCCCCGGCAGTGCTCGGGGTGCGTGAGCTTCCAGGCCGTGGCGGCGACAGCCGGCTCGGGGATCGACTTTGTTCTCCCGCCGTCTTCGAGCGAGTTTTGAAAGCGGTGGGTGTATGTTGATGTCGGAGTACTCAGTCCCCTGCTCTCGCCTCCGTCGTCCCCCGCCATCCCAACTCCAGCTAGGGTCACGAGGAGCTCGTGAGCTCCCGTCTCTCTTTCGTCTGGTTCCGGCTGAGGAGGCTGAAGGATCTTGGTGTGACCGCGCCCATGGTGATGAAGGAGTTCCTCCGGCGTCGTATCGCCCCACTCCAGCGCCATTCCCAGCCGATGTGGACTCTGACAGGCGACCAGGACCGTATGAGGCTTTAGGAGTCGGGGCTTCCGGCCGAGGCGCGAAGGACGGTGCTCGAAGTCCTGGTCGGTGACCCCTCGCCGGGTGATTTGTCGCCGGGGGGTAGCTGCTTGAACAGGGTGGAGTTCGCGGGGCAGATGCCCCCATTGTCGAATGGGGGTTTCGTCCAGTCGGCCTTGTGGGGCCTCATGAGAATCCTGTCACCGTGATTCCTCTCCTTGTCGCCAGCGTTGGGCCTGCCCCAGGAGTGGACGCAGGGAGGCAGGCACTGCTAGAGGCCGGAGGCGCGGGTGCTGAGGCGTTGATGCCGCCTGAGGCTCCCGAGGCGTCATCCTCAGGAACCCGCGATTCTCATCCTAGGGCGGCAGCTGAGAGGGTGACGCATCCCGCTGCTCCTGAGGCCAAGGCTCCCGAGGCCTCGGCAGGTCGTCGCGAGGCAGAGCCCGACAGCTCTGTTCAGCCTGACGCTCCCGAGGTCATCTCCTTGGGTGCTTCACCCGCCGTGCACCGTGCTAGTTGCCACGTATAGCGCTTGGGCCGATTCCGCATGGACTTCGAGGCGCTTCGTAAAAGGAAGGGGTCTCCAAGCTGCAGCAGTAGCACTGTCCGGCCATTGAAGCATAGGAAGTACATCGCCATAGACGAGTAAGTACCTGATCTTTATAATTCTTCGAGTGATGCTTCCTTTTCTGACGGTGGTTCTTCAGGATACCCTGTGCCAAGGCTGTGAAGCCTCATGAGGAGCAACTTCCTCTTGCCTCATCTTCCTCGCTAGCCTTGAGCGCCCCAAGCCGGGGTGCCGCCTCCGGCGCAGGGTCGGCTGAAGAGGCAAGCCTGCCTACAACGCGCTTCGGGCCCGTGCCCTTGCCACCTCTCCTCCGTGGCCTTGCTTGGAGCACGACCGGCATGCCAAGGGCTCGTCCTCTGGTCGTAGACAGCGGATGGATGGCTCGATCTTGGGCTTCCCTTCAAGCAGCGGGTCTATGCCTACCTAGGCCCCGCAAGGGGCCTGGCCAGCGATCGAGGGGTGCCAGCCCCTAGCCCCCTACCGAGAGGGGGTGAGCCGCTCCGTACCCCGTCGGCAGGCCCCGAGGCGGGGGACGGCATCGCCCGCGCGCTTAGGTTTGCGCACGAACGAAGCGTCATCCGCCACGAGCTTTTCCAGGAGGCAATGGGCGCGATGAACCGGCTTGGTGGGGAACTCGCTGATGTAGACGCGCGCCTCGAGGCTGAGGGTCTTCGGTTGATGGAGGAGCGACGCAAGCTGACGGTGGCCATCAACCTCGCGCAACCAGCGTGAGCTTGACAATGCGAAGGCCGAGGCGTCTCTTGCAACCTCGCACGAGGCCTGCTCCCGAGCCTTGGAAGAAGCCCGAGAACCCGACCGCCGCCGCGAGATCGCCGAGAAACGCGTGTGGGAGCTCCAGGCCTGGAGCGCCTCCTTGGAGCGGGAGGTGGAGACGCGCCAAGCCGCCCTTGCGTCCATGAGGGGGACGCCTGCCGAGGAGGAGGAGATCCTGAAGCGCGAAGAAGCGCAGGCGCTGGAAGCCGTGGAGCGCAGCCTCGAGCATGAACGGTTGGAGACGATGGAGCGCCAAGTTTCTCTAGCGGAGGATGCCGTCAACGCGCGCGAGCCTCGGGCCCAGGAGCATGTCGACTGCCGCGTGGCCGAGGCTCGCGCGGATCTTGTGGGCAGGTACAACCTGGAGCTGGAACTCATAGCGGTCGAGGCTGCAGGCAGGACTGTTGCCCTCAAGTCCAGGCTCACTGAGGTGGGGCGGCGCGAGGAGGCCACCGCAGTTGCCCTGGTCTCGGCGCAAGATGAGCTGGCCTCTGCCCGCGCCGCACTGCTTCCTCTCCAGCAGCGAGTTGTCAACGCCGAGTCCATAGCGCAGCAGAACAGGGAGGAAGTGCTTCAACGGCAGACGCTGGAGCGCGTGCACGCCCCCATGCTTGAGGGCCTCAGGAACAGGGCCAATGTGGCGCTGCGCCACATCTTTGATGAGAACGACCCTCATCCCCATGTGAACGACTACGCCAGCAACCTCCGCTTCTTTACTGACATGGTGATTCGCCTAGAGAATCATTCCGAGAGAGCTCGCCAACTTGTTGAAGAGAGGAGTCGTGGCCTGCTTTGGCGCGCGTTCTCCCGCGTCTTCAACCATCTCCAAAACACTTACCCCGACTTCGATTTTGACGCCGCCATTGCCCCCGTACCCGAGGCCATCCGAGGTGACCTGGCGCGATGGGTGGAAGACAATGTGGACGCGCTGGTCAGGGCTTTACTTCTGATGATGATGCGGCGGTGGTTGCGGCGGACGAAGGCGACATGGTCGACGATGGCGAGGCCGGCACCGGTGATGGTGACGGGAACCCCAGCGACGGCGACAGCGGCGCTAGTGACGCGTCTAAAGGCGACCCAGGGGACGCCGTGAGCGACATGTCCGATTGAACCCGAGCCTCCCTGTTGTTTATCCTGCATGCTAAAACTCGGGTACGGCCCTGGAAGTTGTAAGAGCATTTTGGTTGGGGAAGCCCCTCATGTAAACAAATTGTTGTCTCTATTTCTTAGCCCAAGCTGAATATATGCCTTCATGAACTTGTGAATCCTGCGGCGAGTTTGCTATTTGTAATTTACCTTAGCCGGAACGGGCCCCGAGCTGGCCCGTAAGGTCACAAGTTTCTGAGGAGCCTGTGAGGAGCTTGCTGATCCGCCTGAGGGGGCCTCGCGAGGAACGAGCGCCAGTCATGGCAGGGCACACGTGCAGCGCTCACGTGTTATGCCCAGTCCCTACTCGCGAGGGGCTCACGAGGAGGAGGCAGCAGGCGCAAACGCTGAACTAAGGCAGGAACCAAATTGCAAGAAATCGCACGAATGAGAAAAGGCACCCCCCGCGCGCACCGACGAAAATTCAACTTCAACTTAAATCCAAAGCCAGAAAGTAGGGCTATAGAGAAGAGGTTAAAAGCAAATGGCCGCGTCTGGCGCCTAGTCTAGTCTTCTTGTCTTCTCACCAGCACGGAGCTAAGTGCTGCCACTAGGACGTGGGAGAGAGCCCCCGAGGCCCGAGGGCGGCACTCCTGAGGCTCCGGGGTGTGTACAGCCCCACTCATTATTACGTGAGAGTGTCACGGGTGGAGACCTTCACAGGCACGAGCCTTACTTCATATCGCCAGACGAGGGCCCCGCCTTGCGCCGCCCTCGACCACCGTTGGGGGCGACCGAAAACCAGGACGTCACCAAGGGGCAGCCGGCGGCGCCCTCAGCGACCATGGTTCCTCTGCCGGGGGGAAGGCTCTCCTGCGCCTCCCCGATAGAGGGCCTACCTCAGGGGACTCCCTGCTCCGTGCGTCGCGGGGAGGGGCCTTGCTCCCGGCCCCTCTCCTGCAGCCCCCAGTGCGCTCCTCCTGGCAGAAGGGAAGCTGCCGAGCTGGGGCCGCCATCCACTGCTGTGACCTGACCCTCCTGTGACCCATGGTTAGCATAAGCTTGCTCCTGAGAAATTAGTGATAATCTGTAGCTGTTGTTGCCAGCGCGGTTGGCGAGGCTCCCGGGAGGCTCCTGGAAGGTCTCAGCTTCTGGCGCCTCCTCTTCCCAGCCTGGCCCGAGGAACGAGCCAGGGCCGTCTTCCAGCGTATCCTCCTGGTCCACCATGTGGGGCACGTAGGCCTCCGAGGCAGTTGCCTCGAAGACCTCGCCGTAATGCCCCACGCTCCACGTTGCCCGGCCCAGCGCGCCGCCCTGAGGATGGTAGGGCGGCATCCCGCCGGGGCCGTAGGTAGCAATGCTCGTACCCGCGCTTATTGGGGGTGGCGCGGGTGCGATCGGGCGTCCGGTGCCGTTGGTCACGCCGGTGTCGATGAAGCCCAAGGTTGCGCCTGGGGGCACGCGGGCGCGGCGAGGCCCGCCATGCGATCCGGCCGCGGCCTGAGGTGCAAGGAGGGAGCAGAAGGATGGTGCTCCCGAGGCTGCGGCATCCAGGAGCTCGGCGACGCGCTCCAGCAACGCATCCCGGCCGCTCTCCATCAACCGGCATCGCAGCAGCTCCCGGGCCACTGTGCCCAGCGTCCATCAAGAAACTGTCAAATAGAAATAAAAGAAAAGAAACCATAATCACAAACCCAAAAGAAGAGCAGAGAGGGAGTTATAGGATCAGTCTCGGGGTTGCAAGACCGGGCCTTGCCCAGACTCAACACCATTGATGCGCTCACCGTTCCTTCTTTGGGAGAGAAAAACAATGACAGAAGCAGGTTGGGGTTTTTCTTGAAGAAATGATGAACAAGATGAGGGAGAAGCTAGTTGGGTAGAGAGGAAGTTGAGACAGAAGAGTGAAATGATGGTTGCTTCCCCCACCAACTTACTCCTGGAAAGAAGGGGGTTTTGTGATTTGACGGCTCATTGGGCATTACTGCGGCGCTTCGATTGGGCTAGTCTACCGTGCAGTTGGGCACTCTACTACGGAGTAATTTAGTGCATGGCTGGTGGTCCCCGATGCTGGATGTCCCACACGTCGGCGAAAGTGAGTAGCAAGGTTCCCGACGACCGTCGAGGAGGATCCGCACGGAAGAGCGTGTCCACTGTTTTTCTGGAAAAAAATGATTACAACAAGCGTTTCCACTCTTACGACGGAGGAGTGCGAAACACGGTAACCACTTGAACATACATAGTGCTCCTACTACTAGGCATGTGCAGTGGTTCATACGTCAGTACTACATAATCTTGTTGCTAGTGTAGTAAGATATGACGATAACAAATGTTGTTGTGCGCATGTCAACTATATGAACAGTAATGTAACATAGTACCGCTTTTTCAACTGTCCGGTCAAGAATGAACGGTGAGATCAATGTTAACTGAACTAGGTCTACAGCGCACGGAGAGTACGGTGCCACAGTACTCCATGAAACATGAACCATATGAAGCACGACTCAGTGTTATGCAGGGTGTATGAAGGGTGCACGGGATGGGAGCAAAAGTTCCCTTCTCAACCCACTTTTGGGTGTTTGGCAGAGTGCATTAAGGGTGCATGAGTCCACACTAGTAGGTTAACACAAATACACGAAGAGGGAACAACTATATTGAGATGAGAATGCAACCAAACACACCCACATGCTTTGTGCTACAGTGACTGGTCTGCATCGTCTGAGTTTGATCCAACGGTCTTGTTGCGTCGAGACATGGACATGCCCATGCAGAGGACGCCTAAACGCCACCGAAGTCCCTCTGCTTCTCGAGGCGCACGACTTTGGTGATGCAGGGTGCAACGGCCCGGAGAGCCCGCTCCCGGTCGACAGGAGCCAGCTCGTCAAAGACGGCGAACAATGGCCCGAATGGATTCCAGCGACGGAGCCCTGAGAGGATTCGCCCGGCAACGGCGACGGCAGCCCACAACCCCTCCTTGTCCAGCTCCACCCCCACCATCGCACGGATACGGCTCAGCTCCTCGGTGATATAGGTGAAAGAGACCAGGTCAGGAAGCCGCAGCTCGTTGAAGTCGACAAGGTGGTCGAACGGATTTAGCCCGACGGCAGGCATGGTCGCGCTGGCACGACGGTAGGCATCGCGCAGCCGCAACACGTGCGTGTCAACTTGGTCCACCAAGTGGCTGAGGCGATCCTGGACCTCGTCACGATCGGCCCGCTCGCGCTCCAGCCGACTCCCCTGACGGCCTATCGTATCTCCCGCTTTCTGCAGCAACGCCACCGACGCCTCAAGCATCTTTGTGGTGGACGCCTGCCACCTTTGAAGCACCGTGAACTCCTGGACATAACGAAGGAGCATGGCACTCATCTCCTCCTTGAGCTCACGGAGCTCCACGTCCTTGTCCCTGAGCTCCGCATCCTTGGCCTGGAGCTCCTGTGTCAGGCGCCTCACCTCAGATTCCGTGATCTGCTACGCCGCCATGGCACCAGGTAGAAGCAATGGGGAGAGGAAGCAAAGGGGGCGAAATGGCTGAAAGGCAATGCAATCTACGAGAAGGCGGAGGGAGCCAGCCGAGGAGGGGGGAATCTTTAGGTTTTCACCATGGGAAAACACCAGTCGACGACTTCTCACATCAGGGAGCAGTGGGTTTTACAGTCGGAGTCATCGTGACTAATTACTGCCGCGCCTGCTCCCGTCAATCAAAAAATTAAAAATCCTGCCGCGCCTACCGCACCCAAAGACTAGAGCAATGCCGCGGTGGATATTTAAATTTACCTGCCGGCAAGGAGATAAAAAAGGGTGAAAAAAGGAATGTGGCGGCGGCCTACCTAATCGGTCGCACTAGCCCAACTAGCTAGCCACCTGCTTCATTGATGTACTCGGCGGGAAAGGTGGTCTTTCGTGATTTGACGACTCATTTACTTGCTTCGGCGCTACGACCGAGGAGGACCCAGAAAACACGCGGTAGGGCGTCCCACGTCTCGGCAAGGAAGAATATATGCGTGCACCACCCGGGAGGACCCCGAAACCGTGCGGTAGGGTGTGGCTTTTCTCGGCACGGACAAAAAATATGCGTGTAAAAATATACTGTATCAAACATAGTAGTACCTATGGTTCAACCTCGGGACCCAGTTAGTCGGTCGAAAACACCCCACTAGCCACACAGCTTCATCATGCTAACATGGCATGGAGGATAGGTGTGGTTAGCTCCGTCTCGACCAGCCACAACGTCTCTTGTTCTAGGCGATTCTTCTATTTTCCAAGCAATTTTTAGTTATGATAACACCACGGCAAGCTAGCGCCGCTCTTCGTGTGTTCCCGTGCATCTAAAGGTTAGACGATGGAGAGGAGAGAGAGAGATCGCAGACCTGGGACCCACCAGTAAGTGAGTCAACGGTCATGCACGTGTTGACGAGGCACTCCCTCTACTCTACTCAATGTAATACTGTATAAAATCAAGTTATGGGACAAAGCCAACAACCGTTGTTGTTTCAAGCTATCGACTTACGCTTTGTAGTCCAGGTTGCCAGTCCGAGTCTCGTCTTTTAGATTTCTTAGTTGTAGGTCCAAATTTGATCAATGACAAGTGGGACCCCTGTGTGTTGTTCTGATATTGAAGTGTAAGTTGGTTTTTTGAACAAACACTTTGCGCGGTTAGACAAGTAACGGCACGAGTTACACGTATTTTGCAAGTTTACGAACAAAAATGACAGCGGCATAGAATATCACATCCACCCCGCAGCTTAGATGATATGGTGATACGAGTTTTTACATCGTTGGAACTGAGATCCAATGGCTTGGGAGTAGTCTTTGTAATTATGCGAAATTTCCAAACTCTCCAAGGTCTTTTTTTGCAAATAAAACATTCAGGCCTCGTGTGTGCCGCTGCATCTTGGATCCAACGGCTCCCCGTTGCTCATATTAGGTGCTCCCCGTAGCTTAATTAGCCGCTACGGTGATACGAGCATCTAGGTCGTATGATCTGTGATCAGATGCCACATGCGTAGTACTTGTACTTTCTGTGCAATTCCCAAACTCTCTCATGCGTATATTGCAAAAACATTCAAACCTCGTACTGTGAGCCGTCAGATCTCCATGAACTCGTATCACCATAGAATCTACGTTGCGGGAGCACCTCTATCGGATTTCGGGTTCCGGCAAAACCCTTGAGGTTCGAACACTGGGGTGCGCGCGAAGATCTCCTCCTACCTAATCACGCCCTCAACCTCGCCACGATCTCAAAGGCTAGCTCGACGAACTCGCAACACAAGAGACACAAGATTTATACTGGTTCGGGCCACCGTTCTGGTGTAATACCCTACTCCAGTGTGGTGGTGGTGGATTACCTCTTGGGCTGGTGATGAACAGTACAAGGGGAAGAACAACCTCCTGAGGTGAGGTGTTCTTGTGCTTTGTGGATGTGAAGATGAACTGAATGAGTTCGAGACGAGTTGAGGCTGAGTTGCCACCTACTGTGGTGGCTAGTCCTATTTATAGAGGCCCTGGTCCTCTTCCCAAATGTTGAGCGGGAAGGGATCCAACAACGGCCAATTTTAAAGGGGACAACTAGTACAAGCTATCCTGACAAAAGTAGTCTTCGCCTGCCAAAGGCTCTGGTGATGACGCCGTCTTGGGCTCCACGGTAACCTCCGTCCTGCTGTCGTGCTGGTCTTGCTCTCGTTACACCGATATGGAAACCTTTTCCTGATGCCTCGGTACTCATCGCCTAAGCTTGCCTCCTTAGCACCAAAGAGGAAACGAGGACGTTGTGCGCGCTGGCGCCCGCCTGATCTTGGTCGTCATGGCTGACGTCGTAGGAACCTCGCGAGGTTTGCCTTGCCTTGATCTCTCCGCCCCTCGCGAGCCAGCCTGGTGAGGCCGCTCACATCCGCCTCGCGAGGCTTGGCCCCTCGCGAGGGTCTTGAGCATTTGCTGGTGAAGACGGGCCGTACTGGGCCGCGAGTGGGGCCACTCCCTGGGCCGCAGGCAGCCAAGTCTTGGGACCCCCGTTCCCAGAATGCCGATAGTAGCCCCCGGGCCCAAGGTGTTGGAACACGCGGTACGCTACGCTAGCGCCAAATAAAATTTTCTACCGCGCACCCAAGATCATGCTGCTGGAAATAGATCACGGGATCGGGTTTACCACTAGACGCGCAGTCACCGCAGCGGAAGTAGAGTTGGTGATGCGTGTAGCCGATCTCCCGGGCCGTCTCCTCCTCGCGTTGCCGATCTCCCGTGAACGGCACCTCGCGGTTCCCTCGAACGGTTCGTCCAAGCACCGCAGATGCGATGCCTCCAAGGTATCCACACATACGGGGAGCAGCGTCGAGCGGCGGACTGCTAGGTCCGGTCGCGCGGCATGGGCATGGGGAGTGGCGGTGGCTAACCAGGGTTCAATCCGATCAACCCTAAGTGGTGTGCCCACTCCCCTTTATATAGACCTCCGAGGTGGGCTCAACACTTGAGCCCACTAGGAGTCCACATCCATTTTCCACTCAGATCCAATCCAAATGGGCTGCAGCCCCTTAAGTGTGCGACCCTATAGGTTCCCATACACATGGACACGACCAGAGTCGATAGTTGGTAGCGGCTCCTAGCAGAACGTGCCAACTCCCATGTGGGCGTAAAGTCGTTTGACGAACCTCAACAATGTGGCATATGCAACATTCCTTTTGCCTCACGATATTTGTTGTCGAGCTCAAGGCGAGTACTTGTCACCCTTGAGTTAGCTCGACCTCTCTTCTCGAAACCATGATACAGATTCCCGAACTGGGTTAACACTTAACCCAAGTCGCATGGCCATGCTTTCCGAATCTGATCACTCGAGAGGGCCCAGAGAATATCTCTCCAAATAGGAGGGGCAAATTCCATCTTGGTCAACCATGTCTCGCGGCATGTCTCACGACTCACCTGAAAGCTACCTTTATAACTACCCAGTTACGGAGTAGCGTTTGATAGACCCTAAGTGAGTCGATCCTCATCCCGAGAACATGCGAGGACCTCAGGTCTAGGACATGGCATAGACATTGCACTTGAGACTAACAGATGACTATATCTCGCTGCGTCTCAAAGTGGGTCTGTCCGGCTCGGTGATCTCCATCCCCGAGCCCATACTATCGGTTTAGCATCTCCATGCACATGACTTGTGAAACATAGTCATCAACCGAGTCGTATACTAGTCAAGGATATGTGTCCGCATAACCTTATCAACTAGGGACCATTAAAACAATCATCATACAATACATAGTTCCACAAACAAGTCACATACTTATTGATACATATCATTGATGATGTTCAAGGACAATACAAAGGACTCATGAATACATATGGAAATATCATCATCACATGATTGCCTCTAGGGCATATCTCCAACAGTCTCCCACTTGCACTAGAGTCAATCATTTAGGCATCGTATGCCCATGGAGCTCATGTGCGCCTCATGCTTCGGACGTGGGAGAGGCTTCGTCAATGGATCAGCAACATTTGCATCCGTGTGTACCTTGCATATGTTTACATCACCTCTTTCGACAATGTCGCGAATAAGGTTAAAACGCCTGAGTATGTGTTGGGTTTTATGATGGTTCCGTGGTTCCTTGACTTGCGCAATGGCACCACTATTATCACAACAGAGGTCCAATGGATTAGACGCGCCCTCAACCACACCAAGATCAGAAATAAAATTCTTCACCCAAACACCTTCTTTTGCAGCTTCAGAAGCCGCAATGTACTCGGCCTCTGTTGTAGAATCAGCTACCGTATCTTGCTTGGAGCTCCTCAAGCTCACTGCTCCTCCGTTCAGAATGAACACAAACCCAGATTGCGATCGACTATCATCCCTATCTGTTTGGAAACTAGCATCGGTGTAACTATTTACAATGAGCTCATCCTCACCTCCATAAACCAGGAACATATCCTTAGTCCTTCTCAAGTACTTAAGGATATTCTTAACCGCTGTCCAGTGACTCTCCCCTGGATCAGCCTGGTATCTGCCCACCACGCTAAGAGCAAAACTAACATCGGGACGAGTACATACCATAGCATACATGATGGACCCAACAGCCGAAGCATACGGAATCCCATCCATGCGTCTTCGCTCATCAGGAGTCGTAGGACTCTGAGTCTTGCTAAGACTAATGCCATGTGACATGGGCAAGAAACCTTTCTTGGCATCTTGCATGTTGAACCGCTTCAACACCTTGTCAATATACGCACTCTGGCTTAATCCAATAAGCCTTCTCGATCTATCTCTATAGATCTTGATTCCCAAAATGTAAGCTGCTTCTCCCAAGTCCTTCATAGAAAAACTATTTTTCAATGAGTCCTTGACAGATTCAAGCATTTGAACATCATTTCCAATCAATAATATGTCATCCACATATAAGATCAGAAATGCAACTGAGCTCCCACTGACCTTCTTGAATACACAATGATCACAGTCATTCTTGATGAAGCCAAACTCTTTGACAGCTTCATTAAAACGAATGTTCCAATTCCGAGATGCTTGCCTTAATCCATAAATGGATCTCTGAAGCTTGCATACCATGCTAGACTTCTTTGGATCGACAAAACCCTCGGGTTGTGTCATATACACATCCTCGGTTAAATTTCCATTAAGGAAAGCCGTTTTGACATCCATCTGCCATATTTCATAGTCGAAATATGCCGCTATAGCAAGAATGATCCGAATTGATTTAGGCATCGCTACCGGTGAGTAAGTCTCATCGTAGTCAACTCCTTGAACTTGTCGATAACCTTTAGCAACAAGTCGAGCCTTATGGACTGTGACATTTCCGTCCATATCAGTTTTCTTCTTAAAGATCCACTTGCACTCAATGGCTCGAACGCCATCTGGCAGATCAACCAAGTTCCAAACTTGATTGTCATCCATGGACTTTAATTCGGATCTCATGGCCTCAAGCCATAACTCGGAATCAGGGCTCTCCATCGCTTCCGCATACGTAGTCGGCTCGTTGTTCTCCAAGAACAACACATTGCAGTCATGCAAATTGCGTAACCTTTCCGACCTCCGTGGAACTGGTGTCGACTCCACTACGGGTTCCCTGACTAACTCCGGTGTGACAGTATCACCTACCGGAACGTCCCCGTGTGGTTCTCGAATTTCTTCTAGTCGGACCGTCCTCCCACTAGCCTTCCGATTGAGAAACTCTTTCTCAAGGAAAACTCCATGTCGAGCGACAAACACTTTGCCCTCTTCACGGTTGTAGAAGTAATATCCCAAGGTTTCCCTTGGATATCCCACGAATATGCACTTGTCCGATTTGGGTGTGAGCTTATCCGACTGGAGTCGCTTGACATATGCTTCACATCCCCAAATTTTCAGAAAAGACAAACTGTGACTCTTCGCAGTCCATATCTCATATGGTGTCTTATCTACGGACTTAGATGGTACCCTGTTTAGTGTGAAAGCTGCAGTTTCTAGAGTGTATCCCCAAAATGACAAGGGTAAATCCGACTGACTCATCATCGATCGGACCATGTCCAACAGGGTCCGATTCCTCCGTTCTGACACACCATTTCTCTGTGGCGTACCCGGAGGAGTCAGTTGTGGAACTATTCCACGATTCTTCAGATGATCATCAAACTCCTGGCTCATATACTCACCGCCACGATCAGATCGTAGAAGTTTGATTTTCTTGCCGAGTTGATTTTCCACTTCGTTCTGAAACTCCTTGAACTTTTCAAAAGTTTCTGACTTGTGCCTCATCAAGTAGACATATCCATATCTACTCAAGTCGTCGGTGAAAGTCACGAAGTATTGGAAACCACCTCTGGCTGCCGTGCTCATTGGTCCACATACATCACTATGTATAAGTTCCAACAACTCGGACGCCCTCTCGCAACTCTTTGCAAAAGGAGTCTTAGTCATCTTACCGAGTAGGCAAGACTCGCATGTCTCGAATGATTCAAACTCAAACGAAGTTAGAATTCCATCATCATGGAGCTTCTTCATGCGCTTTTGACTAATGTGTCCTAGTCGACAATGCCAGATGTAAGTCGGATTTATCTCATTAGGCTTATGCCTCTTGACATTTATGTTATAGACTGATTCACCTTCAAGATCTAGGATAAATAACCATATTATTCAAGTAAATAGAACAACCATTGTCCTTAATACTGAATTCATAACCTTGTCTCATCAAACATGAGGCAGAAATAATGTTTCGACTCAAAGCAGGAACATAATAACAATTATCAAGTTCCATTACAAATCCTGAAGGTAAATTAAGTTGCATAGTGCCGACGGCCAATGCAGCAACTCTTGCTTTATTCCCGACGCGAATGTCAACTTCTCCTCTTGCGACATTCCTAGTTCTGCTTAGCCCCTGCATCGAGTTGCATATGTGAACAACTGATCCGGTATCATATACCCAAGAGCTACTAGAAACATCAGCAAGATAAATGTCTATAACATATACAACAAGTGTACCTGAAGAAGAAGTCATACTTCCAGTCTTCTTGCCCTTCTCGGCAAGCCACTTGCTACAGTTCCTTTTCCAGTGTCCGGGTTCCTTGCAATGAAAGCAAATACTCCCCGAAGCCGTCCCTGACTTAGGCACAGCGGCTGTAGTTGGAGTTGCCTCCTTCTCTTTGCCCTTTGCCTTAGCCTTTTTCTTGGACCAGCTCTTCTTGAACTTAGCCGAGTTCTGCACCATCAACACTTGACGATGTGTACCTTTCTTGATATCCTGCTCTGCCACTTTGAGCATCCCATGCAATTCAGTGAGCTTCTTTTCCATCCCATGCATATGGTAGTTCGAGATGAACGGCCCATAGCTGTCCGGAAGAGAACCCAGAATTGTATCTGTGGACAACTCATCCCCAAGTGGGAAGCCCAGCCTATCCAGAGCTTGCATGTACCCGATCATCTTGATCACATGTGGGCTCAGTGGATCACCCTCTTTCAGCTTACAATCCATCAAGGATCGCCAGACGTTGAACCTTTCGGTCCTAGCCTGCATTTGAAACATGCTCTTAAGGTTCTCGATCATATCGAAAGCCTCAATATTTTCGAACTGCTGCTGCAGATCGGGCTCCATAGAAGCCAGCATGAGACAGCTGATCTCGTTTGATTCATCAACGAGTTTCTGGTAGGCATTTCTGGCTGTGGCATTAGCATTATCGGCAGGTTCCTCTGGAAGCGGATTCTCTAGAACTTGTTCCTTTTTCTCATGCCTAAGAACAATTCTCAGGTTTCTATACCAGGTGGTAAAGTTTGTTCCATTCAATTTATCTTTTTCCAGGATTGATTTCAACGCAAAAGGGGTAACTTGAGCAGGTGGTGCCATTGATCTACAACAGAAATATGCAAAACACTAAGACATGTATTCATGAAGAGTAATTCATATTAAACATTTTAATAAGATCATTACTCCCACTAAAATCAACATCCCTCGGTTGATACTTAGTGATTCAAGATCCAAGATCAACATGTCAACTAGTGAGCTTTTGCATCACCGCTAGAGGACAAGATCACTCGGTAAGCAACTCTTGCTAATCGTATCTCCATACGACTCTTGTTGTTGGGGACATCTCATGCCTCGCCAACTCCTATGCCTCGTAGCCCAAAACTGTTTTGATAGCCACGACAAGTCAACCAATGCTCCGCGTGTAAGTGTCCGACACAAACCCATCACTTCAAGGAGATCTAGTGGCACCCTAATTTCATAGGCCCGCCACTAAATATACTTGACATGTGAAGGTGCAGCAATTGGGGAGGCATTTGTACTTGACATTCTTTGAGGGATCACCCTACTTAAAACATCTACCATGCAAAAGGAAGGGTGCATAAAAGGGATAAACTTTCACAGGCAGTTTATGTATGTGTGATATGGTATAGCCCCTTTTCACAGCGCGTGGTGATCTCCATCTCCACGTGCGCAGTCTGCCCATGCATGGTTGTCCTCGTGGTGATTTCCATCTCCACGCCATGGTGTCAACCGCCAAGTGTTACATAAGATACTATGCTATTAAAAACTAATAGCTACTGAAAGTAAATTATATTACATGGCTTCTCATGTTGACACGCAGGTCATCAATACAATAATGGGACAACCATATGGCTCCTGCCGGTTGCTGCACTCATGACACGCAGGTCATGAAACAATAATATACAAGCAACATACATGGGCTATACCAAATCATAGTCATTCCCTGCAAAAACGAGTCAGACGTTCTACCGCTGAAGATAAAACCTCCTGAAACTCTATCTTCCAAGCGGATTTTGGCCTAGCCAGAAGCGCTGAAATCCTGTTCTAGAATTTCGCAGCTAATCCAACTTTTCGTTAGCTTCAGTTTGACAGGTCGTGGAGCAAAATCGGAGTTCGTATGCAAAAGTTACAGCCGTTTTACCGAGACCGCTCCAACAGATTTCAGCACCGCGGAAATCACATTTCCAAGTTGTTGATCTATGTTCCGATTCGATCAATCTCATTGATCTTCGCGTGCTGCATCCGGATTTACGTTCCACTGTCTACCCCGATAGCGGACAACCGACCGGTAGGGGTAAGTCGTGTCACGACCTCTGCATCACGATCACGGAAACAAGATCACGAAACCAACCTTCAACACTGACATGCGCGACCGATCTCATCGACCCGCACCTGAACCGATCTACATATCTCATATGCATATCATCTAATCTATTACCACACAGCGGAGGCCCTGATACCACTTTTGGATCACGCGGTACGCTACGCTAGCGCCAAATAGAATTTTCTACCGCGCACCCAAGATCATGCTGCTGGAAATAGATCACGGGATCGGGTTTACCACTAGACGCGCAGTCACCGCAGCGGAATTAGAGTTGGTGATGCGTGTAGCTGATCTCCCGGGCCGTCTCCTCCTCGCGTTCCGATCTCCCGCGAACGGCACCTCGCGGTTCCCTTGAACGGTTCGTCCAAGCACCGCAGATGCGATGCCTCCAAGGTATCCACACGTACGGGGAGCAGCGTCGAGCGGCGGACTGCTAGGTCCGGTCGCGCGGCATGGGCATGGGGAGTGGCGGTGGCTAACCAGGGTTCAAGCCGATCAACCCTAAGTGGTGTGCCCACTCCCCTTTATATAGACCTCCGAGGTGGGCTCAACACTTGAGCCCACTAGGAGTCCACATCCATTTTCCACTCAGATCCAATCCGAATGGGCTGCAGCCCCTTAAGTGTGCGACCCTATAGGTTCACGTACACATGGACACGACCAGAGTCGATAGTTGGTAGCGGCTCCTAGCAGAACGTGCCAACTCCCATGTGGGCATAAAGTCGTTTGACGAACCTCAACAATGTGGCATATGCAACATTCATTTTGCCTCACGATATTTGTTGTCGAGCTCAAGGCGAGTACTTTTCACCCTTGAGTTAGCTCGACCTCTCTTCTCGAAACCATGATACAGATTCCCGAACTGTGTTAACACTTAACCCAAGTCGCATGGCCATGCTTTCCGAATTTGATCACTCGAGAGGGCCCAGAGAATATCTCTCCAAATAGGAGGGGCAAATTCCATCTTGGTCAACCATGTCTCGCGGCATGTCTCACGACTCACCTGAAAGCTACCTTTATAACAACCCAGTTACGGAGTAGCGTTTGATAGACCCTAAGTGAGTCGATCCTCATCCCGAGAACATGCGAGGACCTCAGGTCTCGGACATGGCATAGACATTGCACTTGAGACTAACAGATGACTATATCTCGCTGCGTCTCAAAGTGGGTCTGTCCGGCTCGGTGATCTCCATCCCCGAGCCCATACTATCGGGTTAGCATCTCCATGCACATGACTTGTGAAACATAGTCATCAACTGAGTCGTATACTAGTCAAGGATATGTGTCCGCATAACCTTATCAACTAGGGACAATTAAACAAATCATCATACAATACATAGTTCCACAAACAAGTCACAACTTATTGATACATATCATTGATGATGTTCAAGGACAATACAAAGGACTCATGAATACATATGGAAATATCATCATCACATGATTGCCTCTAGGGCATATCTCCAACACAAGGCGCGCTCGGACTTAGCTTCGAGGCGAAGCCAAAGGGCAAGTGCGGAGTGCCACAGGCCCCAACAGCCTGCGGCCGATTGATTGGACGTGGGTGTACCCGCTTCCCCATGCAGCCTTGAAATCCGTCTGGCTAGGCGGCCACGGCATCTTACTCAGTTATTTCCCCGATGCTGGCAATGCACTCCCCAACTTCCTCGCCTCCTCGTACCTCTGCTTCCTCTTCCAATCTGACTCGAGCTCAGCCTCTCAATTGCCATGGCGCCGAATTGGGCGGAGAAAGGGAAGAAGCCCTTGTCCTCAGCCAGCTCACCTCCGGCCGTCGAGCCCGCCGTCGGCCGATCGCGGGTGCTCAACCAGGAGGCCATGAATAAGGTCCACCCTGCACTTGCTACCAGCTTCAACGAATGGTGAGGGACGGTGGCCTGGCCTGTGTCCCGAGCCTCCATTGATAGGATGGCCACCGAGGTCCAGTTCTTCGTTGACGCCCTGTGGGCTGGGCTGGTTCCTTCCTTCTCCACCTTCTTCGAGGCCGTGCTTTCCCATTATTAGATCCATATGCTACATCTTGATCCCCAATCGGTCGCCCTTCTCGCTGTCTTCGCCTTCGTCTGCGAGGCCATGGTCGGCATTGCTCCTTCTGTGGCCCTCTTGCGCCATTTCTTCTCGCTGCACCTCACCGATCCCCGGCAGTGCTCGGGGTGTGTGAGCTTCCAGGCCGTGGCAGCGACAGCCGGCTCGGGGATCGACTTCAATCACCCGCCGTCTTCGAGCGAGTTTCGGAAGCGGTGGGTGTATGTTGATGTCGGAGTACTCAGTCCCCTGCTCTCGCCTCCGTCGTCCCCCGCCATCCCCAGCTCCGGCTGGGGTCACAAGGAGCTCGTGAGCTCCCGTCTCTCTTTCGTCTGGTTCCAGCTGAGGAGGCTGAAGGATCTTGGTGTGATCGCGCCCATGGTGATGAAGGAGTTCGTCCGGCGCCGTTTCGCCCCACTCCAGAGCCATTCCCAGCCGATGTGGACTCTGACAGACGACCAGGACCGTATGAGGCTTCAGTAGTCGGGGCTTTCGGCCGAGGTGTGAAGGACGGTGCTCGAAGTCCTGGCCGATGACCCCTCGCCGGGTGATTTGTCCCAGGGGGTAGCTGCTTGTACAACTGCTCGAACAGGGTGGAGTTCGCGGGGCAGATGCCCCGCTTTGACGAATGGGGGTTGCATCCAGTCGGCCTTGTGGGGCCTCGTGAGAATTCCTTCACCGTGATTCCTCTCCTTGTCGCCAGCACTGAGCCTGCCCCAAGAGTGGACGCAGGGAGGCAGGCACTTCTAGAGGCCGGAGGCGCGGGTGCTGAGGCGTTGATGCTGCCTGAGGCTCCCGAGGCATCATCCTCGGGAACCCGTGATTCTCATCCTTGGGGCGGCAGCTGAGAGGGTGACGCAGCCCGCTGCTCCTGAGGCCAAGGCTCCTGAGGCCTAGGCAGGTCGTCGCGAGGCGGAGTCTGACAACTCTGTTCAGCATGATGCTCCCGAGGTCGTCTCCTTGGGTGCTTCACCCGCCGCGCACCGTGCTAGTTGCCACGTACAGCGCTTGGTCCGGTTCCGCATGGACTTCGAGGCGCTCCATAAAAGGAAGGGGTCTCCAAGCTACATCAGTAGCATTGTCCGGCCATTGAAGCATAGGAAGTACATTGCCATAGACGAGTAAGTACCTTATCTTTGTAATTCTTCGAGTGATGCTTCCTTTTCTGACGCTGGTTCTTCAGGATCCCCTCTGCCAAGGCCGTGAAGCCTCATGAGGAGCAACTTCCTCTTGCCTCATCTTCCTCGCTAGCCTTGAGCGCCCCAAGCCGGCGCGCCGCCTCCGGCGCGGGGTCGGCTGAAGAGGCAAGCCTGCCTGCAACGCGCCTCGGGCCCGTGCCCTTGCCACCTCTCCTCCGTGGCCTTGCTTGAAGCGCGGCCGGCGTGCCAAGGGCTCCTCCTCTGGTCCTAGACAGCGGCTGGATGGCTCGATCTTGGGCTTCCCTTCAAGCAGCGGGTCTACGCCTACTCTGGCCCCTTGTGGGGCCTGGCCAGCGATCGGGGGGGCGCCAGCCCCCAGCCCCCTGCCGAGAGGGGGTGAGCCGCTCCGGACCCCGTCGGCAGGCCCCGAGGCGGGGGACGGCATCGGCCGCACGCTTAGGTTTGCACACGAACGAAGCGTCATGCGCCACGAGCTTTTCGAGGAAGCAATGGGCACGATGAACCGGCTCTGTCGGGAACTCACTGATGTAGACACGCGCCTCGAGGCCGAGGGTCTTCGGTTGATGGAGGAGTGACACAAGCTGACGGTGGCCATCAACCTCGCGCGCCACCAGCGTGAGCTTGACAATGCGAAGGCCGAGGCGTCTCTTGCGACCTCGCGCGAGGCCTGCTCCTGAGCCTTGGAAGAAGCCCGAGAAGCCGACCGCCGCCGCGAGGTCGCTGAGAAACGCGCGTGGGAGCTCCAAGCCTGGAGCGTCTCCTTGGAGCGGCAGGTGGAGGCGCGCCAAGCCGCCCTTGCGTCGATGAGGGGGATGCCTACCGAGGAGGAGGAGATCCTGAAGCGCGAAGAAGCGCGGGCGCTGGAAGCCGTTGTCACATCCCTAGTCTGGTATGCACTTAGGCTAGCTAGATATGCTTGCATCATGTCTAAATTTAGTGAAATTTGAAATGGGGATGAACAAACCCTAGCACCAAATGAACTCAACTAGGGTCAAATTCAAATGTTTTCAATGAACCCAAAATGCCTTCAACAATGTTTGATTATTTTGGCAAGGCTTTGAGTCCAAACCAAAAATAAGTGAACATTTTTGTAGAATATTTTGGATCATTGGATTAAATCATAAAGTATTTGAATTTGGGCATTTAAATGCTATAATTATTCTAAATGCTCAGATTATTCTGAAATGATTTGAGGGTTGTTGGAAATAATTCAAAAGGTGCCCACAAATATTTTCAGGAGTTTTGGAAGTGATTTAGTATTTTTACTAAATCAAAATATAATAGCAAAAATAGAAAAACAGAAACAAATGAGAGAGAGAGAGAGAAGTGCTTACCTGTGCAGCCCACCAGAGCCAGCCCAGCTCCTGTGCTGGTCCAGCACTGTGCGGCCCAGCCCACCGCAGCCGCCACTGTCTTCAACCTCCTGCCAGTAGGCAGGAGGGCGTGTGCCCGACGCGCGTGTGCACGCACCGGCCACCTCCTGCTTGCCGATTCCTCCTCGACGCGCCTGGAGACGCCACGCGCCACCCCGGTCCCTCTCTCCCACTCCCTCACCCTTCCCGCCTCTGCCGCTCTCTCTCCCGAAACCGAACGTAGCCATCGCCGCCGACGAGCTCCACCACGGCCACAGCTATCTCCGAGCCTCTCCGACACGCCCCCGAGCTCCGCCGTGATGTCCCCGTCCTCTTCGCCGAGCCACATGATGCCGGAGCGCCTTGCAGCGCCGCTATCGCTGTTGTCTTCTTCCTCTGCTCCGAGCGCCACCCCGTTCGATTCATCATCGTCCGGGCTTCCCCGACCTCTCCGACGACGCCTTAGAGTTCACTGTGAGCTCCTGTTGCTTCCCCCTCGCTCTCCCCCTCTGTTCTCGTCCCCTAGCCCTGTCTTCTGACCGAGCCCGAGAGCTCACCGCCGCCGGCCATGGCACCGCCGTAGCTAGAGTGCATCCACGACGCATTCGAGCCCACCCCCGTGCTCAACGAGTCCGCAGGGCTCCGTAGCAACCCGCAGCTCGTCCTCCCGTGCACCAAAACGCTATGTCCGAGCGTGCCCATACTCTGGCCGCCGCGGAAGTGCTCGCCGCCGTCAACTCCGGCCATCCCAGTTGCTGCTGCTACCACCACTAGATGCGCGGGAGCGCCAGCAATCTGTAGGAGCAAACCCCGCCTCAAACCGTGGGCTGTAGCGAGATCCCGACGATCTCCGCCGCGCGAAATGGTCGTCGCCGGCGAAACTCCGGCGACTGATGACGTGGCTCGTCATTAGCCACTAATGACCCAGCTAAACCACCCCTAGAGCCACTGCCATGTGGGCCCAGGCCCTAATTAACTTAGATTAGCACTAACTAATTTGGTTAGTTAGTTGAGTCACTGACCAGTGGGCTCCACTGGTCAGGTTTGACCTGGACGGTGCCCATTGACCTGCTGAGGCCAGCATGACGCAACGCTGACGCAGTAATAGATTTTCTGGACTTATTCTTATACAGGAAATTCCAGAAAATGCCCAAAACTTCAAAAAAAATCATAGAAAATAATCTATAGCTCAGAATGAAAAGATTTATATATGAAAAATGATCAGAAAAATCCAATCTATCCATCTGTACCATTTTCATGCATGTTAGAACAACTTATGGCTGCTGTTTAGACCAAATCATATAAAGGCATTTAAACCCTCACATATGAAGTTTGAATTTGAACCTAAGGTTCAAACCAACTCCATTTAATATGCTGCTAGTTGCATTAGCTCAAAACACATTCATATTGCCATGTAATAGCATGCATCATATTGTGCATTGCCTTGATCGTGTTTCTTCTCTGTTTGCTGGTGTTGTCCCCTCTCAGTAGACGTTGCTTCGACGATGCGATCGATGACACCGATGAAGAGCTATACTATCTTCGGAAGTGTCAGGCAAGCAAAAACCCCTTGTTCATTCCGACACAATCCCACTCTCTCGCTCCTGCTCTCTTTTACTGCATTAGGACAACAGCGTTTCAACTGTTACATGCTGAACCCCTTTCCTCTGCATGACCTTTCATTGCCACAGTAAATAGATGAAACCCACTAGCATGAGTAGGAGTTGTCTGAGCCCTGATGTGCCTACTCATTCATGCTTGTTTGTCATGCCTGCTATTGCTTAGAGTTGTGTCAGGTCTGATTCATCGGGGATGAATTGAAAGTGGTGAACATGTCCTACTGTGTGAGAGCTAAGTGTGTGAACACGATTTGGTAAAGGTAGCGGTGAGAGGCCATGTAGGAGTACATGGTGGGTTGTCTCATTGAAACTGTCCTCAGGAACTGAGTTCTGTGTTTGTGATCCATGAACAGTTACTACCACACATTGGGCTCCGGGCGCTCCAAGCTCTCTCGACTTATTAATCAACCTGATCTCTGTCCAGGAGTTGCAACTAGTTTTTGGTGTTTGTAGGTAGTGTTAGTAGTCTACCAAGTGGCACCCGGTACAGGTGGGCTTGGGACAGACTAGGCACACGTGGCCTGGTGTACTGAGTGGCACCCGGATGGTGGGCTCGGGAACCCTGCACACATCGTTTGGGGCCGTGAGCGACACCCCGGCCGGATCTCCTTGCGGATGGAACCCGAATAGGCGATAAACCTGGACGAGAGACTTGTGTGGTTAGTCAGGTCGTGGCCGACTCCCTCGCCAGGCTTCCGCTTGAAGGTTGCCGAGGTACACGACGTGTACATGGTGGTAAGTGGCGAGAGCGTGTGTGACGAAGTACACCCCTGCAGGGTTAATATGATCTATTCGAATAGCCGTGTCCGCGGTAAAGGACTTTTGGGTTGCCTATAACAGTTCATAGACAAGTGAAAGTGGATACTCTAAAATGCGCAAGATAAGCGTGAGTGCTATGGATGGCGTTCTCGTAGGGAGACAGGAGCGGATCCATAGTGGTGTATTGAAATGGTGAATATGTGGACTCGTGTGCGCCACCTCAAAAGAGTTACTTGCAATTGTAGCTTAGGATAGCCACCGAGTCAAAGCTGGCTTGCTGCAGTTAAACTCCACCACCCCCTTTGATACTGATGCATATGTAGATAGTTCTGATGTAAGTCTTGCTGGGTACAATTGTACTCACGTTTGCCCATTTTATGTTTTGCAGAGAGACGTCAGTCTCGCTAGTAGTTCCGTGTGGACTTCGACGTCTAGCTTGATACCTCAGCTACGATCTTGTGCCCTCGGCAGGATCTAGTAGATAGTCAGGCTTCTCAGCCTTTTTCATTTATAGATGTCTGTACTCAGACATGTTAAGCTTCCGCATGTGCTTTGACTTGTATGCTCTGAATGTTGGGTCATGAGACCCATGTATTTAATATCTGGCTCTTCGGAGCCTAATGATTAAATACTCTGAGTCGTAGAGTCTTGTTGTGATGCCATGTTGTATTTGCACATATCGAGCATATTGTGTGTATGTTTGAAATGCTTGGTATGTGTGGGATCCGACAACCTAGTTGTTTATCCTTGGTAGCCTCTCTTACGGGGAAATGTAGTCTTGTACTTCCATGAGCCATAGTAGTCCGCTACAGCCCGGTTCACCTGAGTCCTGCTAGCCCAGCACTACTGCTCCGGAACACTTGACTGGCCGGCATGTGATTCACTTCGTTCCTGTGTCTGCCTCCGGAACACTTCGTTCCATGAGCCATAGTAGTCCGCTACAGCCCGGTTCACCTGAGTCCTGCCTAGCCTGCTACAGCCCGGTTCACCGGAGTCCTGTTAGCCCAGTGCTACAGCCCGGATTCGCACGCTGCTGACCGACATGCTCGATGTTGATTGATGTATGCCTGTCCCCGTAAGTTAGTGCCACTTTGGGTTCACGACTAGTCATGTCGGCCCGGGTTCTCTGTCATATGGATGCTAGCGACACTATCATATACGTGAGCCAAAAGGCGCAAACGGTCCCGGGCCTTGGTAAGGCGACACCCGTGGGAATACCGTGCGTGAGGCCGCAAAGTGATATGAGGTGTTACCAGCTAGATCGATGTGACTTGGAATCGGGGTCCTGACAGCCGTGGAGCGCAGCCTCGAGCATGAACGGTTGGAGACGATGGAGCGCCAAGTTTCTCTAGCGGAGGATGCCGTCAACGCGCGCGAGGCTCGGGCCCAGGAGGATGTCGACCGCCGCGTGGCTGAGGCTCGCGCGGATCTTGTGGGCAGGTACAACCTGGAGCTGGAACTCGTAGCGGCCGAGGCTGCAGGCAGGACTGTTGCCCTCAAGTCCAGGCTCACTGAGGTGGAGCGGCGCGAGGAAGCCACCGCAGCTGCCCTGGTCTCGGCGCAGGCTGAGTTGGCCTCTGCCCGCGCCACGCTGCTTCCTCTTCAGCAGCGGGTCGTCAACGCCAAGTCCATTGCGCAGCAGAACAGGGAGGAAGTGCTTCAACGGCAGACGCTGGAGCGCATGCACGGCCCCATGCTCGAGGGCCTCAGGAACAGGGCCAATGCGGCGCTGGGCCACATCTGTGATGAGAACGCCCCTCATCCCCATGCGAACGACTACGCCAGCAACCTCCGCTTCTTTACTGACGTGGTGACGCGCCTGGAGAATCGTTCCGAGAGAGCTCGCCAACTTGTTGAAGAGAGCAGCTGTGGCCTGCTTGTGCGCGCGTTCTCCCGCGTCTTCAGCCTTCTCCAAAACACTTACCCCGACATCGATTTTGACGCCGCCATTGCCCCCGTACCCGAGGCCATCTGAGGTGACCTGGCGCGATGGGTGGAAGAAAATGTGGATGCACTGGTCAGGGCCTTTACTTCCGATGACGATGCGGTGGTGGTTGTGGCGGACGAAGGCGACGTGGTCGACGACGGCGAGGGCGGCGCCGGTGATGGTGACGGGAACGCCAGAACGGCGACAGCGGCGCCAGTGACGCGTCTGAAGGCGACCCAGGGGACGCCGTGAGCGACATGTCCAATTGAACCCGAGCCTCCCTATTGTTTATCCTGCATGCTAAAACTCGGGCACGGCCCTGGAAGTTGTAAGAGCATTTTGGTTGGGGAAGCCCCTCATGTAAATAGATTGTTGTCTCTATTTCTTAGCCCAAGCTGAATATATGCCTTCATGAACTTGTGAATCCTGCGGCGAGTTTGCTATTTGTAATTTACCTTAGCCGGAACGGGCCCCGAGCTGGCCCATAAGGTCGCGAGTTTCTGAGGAGCCTGTGAGGAGCTTGCCGATCCGCCCGAGGGAGCCTCGCGAGGAACGTGCGCCAGTCATGGCAGGGCACACGTGCAGCGCTCGTGTGTTATGCCCAGCCCCTGCTCGCGAGGGGCTCGCGAGGAGGAGGCAGCAGGCGCAAACACTGAACTAAGGCAGGAACCAAATTGCAAGAAATCGCATGAACGATAAAAGGCACTCCCCACGGGCCCCAACGAAAATTCAACTTCAACTTAAATCCAAAGCCAGAAAGCAGGGCTATAGAGAAGAGGTTAAAAGCAAATGGCCACGTCTGGCGCCTAGTCTAGTCTTCTTGTCTTCTCACTAGCGCGGAGCTAAGTGTTGCCACTAGGACGTGGGAGGGAGCCCCCGAGGCCCAAGGGCGGCACTCCTGAGGCTCCGGGGCGTGTACAGCCCCACTCATTATTACGTGAGAGTGTCACGGGTGGAGACCTTCACAGGCGCGAGCCTTACTTCATATCGCCAGATGAGGGCCCCACCTTGCGCCGCCCTCGACCATCGTTGGGGGCGACCAGAAACCAGGACGTCATCAAGGGGCAAAGGGGACGCCAGCGGCGCCCTCGGCGACCACGGGTCCTCTGCCGGGGGAAGGCTCTCCTGCGCCTCCCAGGTAGAGGGCCTACCTCTGGGGGTCTCCCTGCTTCGTGCGTCGCGGGGAGGGGCCTTGATCCTGGCCCCTCTCCTGCAGCACCCAGTGCGCTCCTCCTGGCGGAACGGAACCTGCCGAGCTGGGGCCGCCATCCGCTGTTGTGACCTGATCCTCCTGCGACCCATGGTTAGCGTAAGCTTGCTCCTGAGAAATTAGTGATACTCTATAGCTGTTGTTGCCGGCGCGGTTGGCGAGGCTCCCGGGAGGCTCCTGGAAGGTCTCAGCTTCTGGCGCCTCCTCTTCCCAGCCTGGCCCGAGGAACCAGCCAGGGCCGTCTTCCAGCGTGTACTCCAGGTCCACCATGCGGGGCACGTAGGCCTCCGAGGCAGTTGCCTCGAAGACCTCGCCGTAATGCCCCACGCTCCACGTTGCCCGGCCCAGCGCGCCGCCCTGACGATGGTAGGGCGGCATCCCGCTGGGGCCGTAGGTGGCAATGCTCATACCCGCGCTTATTGGGGGTGGCGCGGGGAGGCCCGTTGGTCACGCCGGTGTCGATGAAGCCCAAGGTTGCGCCTGGGGGCACGTGGGCGCGGGGGGGGGGGCACCATGCAATCCAGCCGTGGCCTGAGGTGCAAGAAGGGAGCAGAAGGGTGGTGCTCCCAAGGCCGCGGCGTCCAGGAGCTCGGCGACGCGCTCCAGCAACGCATCCCGGCCGCTCTCCATCAACAGGCATCGCAGCAGCTCCCGGTCCACTGTGAGCGCGGCCCTCATGTTCGCTTCTTCCCGCCGGGTGTGCGGCGCCGTGGCCGCGGCGTGGCTTGAGGCCCTTGCGGCTGCCCGCGCTTGTCGTCGGGTGAGGGCGGGCGGCGTCTGACCGTGCCGCCCACGCCCCGCAACGTTTGGCGGTGCGCGTGCTGCCTGGGGCGTGGGGTTGAGGTCTTCTTGGCAAGGCGGTGCTGCCCGGGCCAGCCAAGCTGCCCAGCGGTCGGCGCTGGTCCTCGGGTCATCGGACATTGGAACCGCGGAGTGTCGGCGGATCAACTGGTGGAAGGAAAACTCCGGCGCACCCTACCTGGCACGCCAAATGTCGGATTTCGGGTTCTGGCAAAACCCTTGAGGTTCGAACACTGGGGCGCGCGCGAAGATCTCCTCCTGCCTAATCACGCCCTCAACCTCGCCACGATCTCAAAGGCTAGCTCGACGAACTTGCAACACAAGAGACACAAGATTTATACTGGTTCGGGCCACCATTGTGGTGTAATACCCTACTCCAGTGCGGTGGTGGTGGATTGCCTCTTGGGCTGGTGATGAACAGTACAAGGGGAAGAACAGCCTCCTGAGGTGAGGTGTTCTTGTGCTTGGTGGATGTGAAGATGAACTGAATGAGTTCGAGACGAGTTGAGGCTGAGTTGCCTCCTACTGTGGTGGCTAGTCCTATTTATAGAGGCCCTGGTCCTCTTCCCAAATGTTGAGCGGGACGGGATCCAACAACGGCCAATTTGAAAGGGGACAGCTAGTATAAGCTATCCTGACAAAAGTAGTCTTCGTCTGCCAAAGGCTCTGGTGATGACGCCGTCTTGGGCTCCACGGTGACCTCCGTCCTGCCGTCCTGCTGGCCTAGGTCTCGTTGCACCAATATGGAAACCTTTGGCTGATGCCTCGGTACTCATCGCCTGCGCTTGCCTCCTTAGCACCAAAGAGGAAACGAGGACGTTGTGCGCGCTGTCGCCCTCCTGATCTTGGTCGTCATGGCTGACATCGTAGGAACCTCGCGAGGTTTGCCTTGCCTTGATCTCTCTGCCCCTCGCGAGCCAGCCTGGTGAGGCCGCTCCCGAGGAGGTCTTGTGTCGTCCACCTCATGAGGCTTGGCCCCTCGCGAGGCTCTTGAGCGTTTGCTAGTGAAAACGGGTCGTACTGGGCCGCGAGTGGGGCCATGCCGTGGGCCGCACGCAGGCAAGTCTGGGGACTCCCGTTCCCAGAACGCCGACAACCTCATATTCTCCCATGCGAGAAAACATCAGGTGCTCTCGCAGCTTGGATGGTACGGTGATACGAGCTTTGAGGTCGTTTGATCTGAGATCCAATGGCATCTGAGCAGTCTTTGTGCTTGTAAGCAGTGGCCGAACTCTTTGGGGGCTTTTCTGCAAAAAACATTCGAACCACCGAGGAGTTGTTGGGTCACAAATCCAACGTCTCCGAAGAGCTTGTATCACCAAAGCATCTAAGGTGTGGTAGCACATGATATTCTTACATACAGGAGAATATGATGTTCTCCTTCATCTTAGATGCTACGGTGATACGAGCTTTGAGGTCGTTGGATATGGGATCCAAGGGCATCTGAGTAGTTTTTGTACAAATTGTGTGCAATTCTCAAACTCATTAAGGTTTCCTGTAAAAATATTAAGACATCATGTGAGCTGTTATATCTCAGATCAACAAGCTCCAAGCAACTCGTATCAGCATATAGCATCTAAGGCGTGGGGGCACATGATATTCTCCTGGGGAGGGGGGGGTGCACAACTAATCGGTGTTTGGGAGGGTGGGGACAAATATAATCTAAACAATCCTAAACAGAGCTTCACAATTTCATCTAGGGTCGAGGGGTTAACCCCCGACAATCTACATAGCTCCGCCTAAACACAACGTTTGCATGTACTATGGTACTAGAATTAATATTCATGTTTCAGTTTCCTGTTCATTTTAAATATTGAATTGAGGACCATGCATGTCTTTCATTTTACTCCCTTCGTTCCTAAATATTAGTCTTTTTAGAGATTTCAAATGGACTGCCACATACGGATGTATATAGACATATTTTAGAGTGTTGATTCACTCATTTTGCTCCATATGTAGTCACTTGTTGAAATCTCTGAAAGACTAATATTTAGGAACAAAAGGAGTATTTTGAATTCGTGTCATACATGCATGGTTTGGAAAAATAGATGCACTATACTTATTGGATTGCTGTTGTGTTCGTGTGTGTTCGTGTGTGTGTGTATCTGTGTGTATGGTTGTATGCTTGATATATACGAAGTTTTCTCACCACCATACCGTTCATCTTTTAAATTTGAATTTGCAATGAAAAACTTACTAGGGATACCATGAAATGTGAAATCCACGTTGAGATCACTATATCACAAACTCACTCTAATTCAAGAACTCATCATAAATCAATTACCATATTGAATTACTATTTGTAAGGAAAATACGGGCATTATAATACACATAGATTCGTTCGGCAATTTAAAAGATTCCTTTCGTATTCTTTTTTGGTAGTAGGACCCAACGGCGTACCAGCCAGACCTTGGCTCGTGTTGATCCTAAAAATAAAATGGGCTCGTGTCCTTCTGGTGGCGTGCGTGGTATGCACATTAGCCAACACCAACCAGTCGAGCCTCCGCATTTCGAGTCGAAATATCTGGCGGCCAGAATTCCAGCCCTAGGAAATTCCCCTCATGTCCCCGGTCCATAATGACTACCGATGAACAATGGAGGGATGCTTTAGTAACTAGACAAACATACCTACCGTGCCGAGCACGGTTCAATTCCCTCGGTCGCCGCTACCAAGGTCACTCGTCAACTGCATTGCCTAGTACTACTACTACACCAGCATGAGCACAAAATTGAGCCCGTTTGTTCGTGCCTACTAGTACTTGAGTTAATTATATCTGGACGCGTTCACAAGTTACGGCACCAGTTTCACGTACAAGTAGTACTAGTCAATGTGTACGTGCAATGCACGTTAATTTGGAAGTATATTAAGTGCATGTTGATATTAAGTAGGATATTATTTGCGTATTATTATGTGATTAGCACTATTTTTGGCATGAAATTAACTGCACGCTAAACGTGTTGAGCGTTCGACATTGAAGCAGTCTAGGTCGTTGGATGAGAAGGAACATGTGGCTTGATAACGTTTTATATTTAATTTGATACGGCTCTAGCAGAACATTCAATCGATCAAACCTTAGATTTCATTTAGTCTAACTCTGAATTTACATTCATACGATGATTGATCTAAAATAAACGAAAATGATAAACGTTCGGATTTTAAGCATGGCAATCCGAACGTTTTTCATGGCAAATTCAGATTACGCGGCGGCGGCGGGGGCGTCCTGCGGTTGGAAGCGGCTCCTCTTCCGTGCTCTGTGTGTCGTCTGGCCACTGACTGACGACGACGGCGACGGCGGCGTCTTGCATCATTGTTGGCGTACTCCTGGACGTTAGCCCTAGCTTCAAGGAAGGCCACAATGTTCTGGACTTCGATCTCCAGGAGCGAGTCAACTGGCGGGAGGAGGCGACTGGCGTTGGTGCAAGGAAGCGATCGACAGCGGCCGTCCATGCCGCTGTGGGGGGCACTGGCACCTGCGCGGGGACAGGCGCTGGCAACAGCGTGGCGGAGACATTCGTGTGCACGGGCACCAGCACGGGCGCGCACGTCAGTGCACGCGGAGGTGCATGCGCTGGCAGGTGCACGGGCACCGGCACGGGCGTGCGCGTTAGTGCACGCGCAGGCGCATGCGCTGGCAGGTGCACGGGCGCGTGAAAGTCGGCGGGGACCTCGTGGAACCCCGTGTCATCAAGCTCGGCGACAATGTGCGGCTCCCAGCCCATCAATGCCACAGGGATGGGCGCTGGCGCAGACGGGGCGACGGGAGCCGCAATGGGAGCGAGGACAGGCGCAGCGTCTTCCCACAAGGCCGGTTGAAGCTCGTCCCACAGCGCCTTATGTTCTTGAGACTCTGGCTGGGTGTCTTCCTCAGGAAAATGGAAGACTAAGGGCAGACCATCATGATGCGGCATGGCGTACGGTTAGGTCAGGCTGGTTGGAGGTAGACGACAGGAGAATCGGAGGGGAAGAGAGAAGATTGTAGCGATACTGGGTAGTGCGGGGTTGATTTTAAACTGCGGCGCCGGCGACATTAAAAGTGGGAGCAGTTGGGATGAAGGTGGGCGGCGGAGCCTGGTCAAAGGGCTCGCCTCCCGGTGAGCCTACGCAGCGGTCTGCTCGCACGCCTCCCTGTCAGCCGGTGCAGCGGTCTGCTCGCACGCCTCCCGTCGACTCACACGCTTGCTCAGACGGCACCTGCCGATGAGAAGGGGGACTCGTGGCGGCACGTAAACGCCCACGGTTTCAATAGTGAAAGCGTTCGCCTTAACGTGGCAGGTCTTTCTTCCAAAATACCTTGGCTCTTCATTTGTGCAACTTCTCATAAGCATCTTGTCTCAGATTGAAGAAAAAAATACGTAGGAATATTTGTGCCATATCACGTGATCATGCTCAGTTTCATGAATTTCTAGTCACTTTTGGATTTTCTGAAATTTAAAATCCAGGATTCGAAACAATATCATAACCTGCATCATGATATAAATTTTGAAGCGATACATCTTTCCTGTTGTATTTCTTAAGAAAGGATTTGGTCAAACATTTTGCCTAGTTAGACTTCAGACAAGTTATATGCAGAGTAAAAGGATAATCCCTCCATACCAGTGCATTGGCTGATATATTAACTCAAGTTTTTTAGGGGTATATGTCAACGGCAACATCGCCCGCGAGTTTCTTCGTGTTTGCCCGTGCGTCTAAACGCAGAAGGGGAGGAGAGAGAGAGAGCACACATGGAACCTACCAGTAAGTGAAGGCGAATAGTACGTGCTAACGAGCCGGTCCCACTAATGTACTAAAAATAATATTACGTGTTATCCATTAAATAGGTTGTGGTAATATAATAACATTATATGAACAAAGGGGGCTACAAAAAACATTGATGTTCTACGTATGTTGCCTATTGACGTGCGGCTTGAAGGCCCTAGTCGCATGTTTGATCCTCGTCCTTTATTTTTTAAATTTGTATATGGGTCCAAAATTGTTTCATGACAGGTGGGCCCCTCGGTGTGTAGTTCGTAGCACTTTAATTTGTGGGTCGAAATTTGTTCCATTCCAGGTGGACTATCGGTCTGTAATTTTGTAGCTATTTGTAATAATTAAAGAGAACAACAGAGTTTTTTGCAATGATACCATGGTGCGACGTTGAAGGCGAGAAAGGACGTGCGAGAGAGCGATGACCGAGCCAGAGGGAAATCAATGGGGGGAGGTGTGGGGGTTGCAATGGTGTTTGGAGTAGTTGTGGGCCGAATGCTACGAAAATATAATCTAAACCCACCGGGATAAATACCTACACAAATTAATCCAAGGTTGGAGTCCCCCTCGCAATGTAAATAGCTCCGGCTTTGCGAGGGATGGAGAGGTAGCTTCAATGTGTGGAAGATACGGCGTGAGAAAGCGAGGTCAATCGAGAGACATATAGATAGAGAGACAAAGTGAGTCTAGTCCGACATTCATTGAAAAGATATATATGCTCTGGAGAGATATTGTCCAATTGAGATTTTGGGAAGAGTGAGGGATGTAAGATAGAGCTTGAGAGATGATCCAGCCACAGACATGTAGATATCTTTTGTGCATGGGAGGAAGCAAGGTCAATCGATTACATATATAAAGGGAGAGAGATTGAGCGACTGTGGGTCGTCGTGGGATCGAAAGAGTGAGACGGGTTGGAGAGAGTGACCTAGATAGACGTGTGAGTGAGAGAGTATACAATATGAATATGTCGAATTGGGCTCAATAATGGAGATATATCGTTTGTGTCCGAGAAAGAGCGAGGTCAATCGAGACATACAGAGAGAGAGATTGAGCGAGCGTGGCCCGCCATGAGGTCGAAAGAGCGGGGGCGGCTTGGATGGACTGACCTAGATAGACAATCTGCGTGAGAGAGTACAGAGTGTGTCGATCGAGGCCCGAACAGGGAGATATATCATTTGTGTGTGAAAGAAAATGAGGTTAATCAAGACTCAGATAAAGAGAGCGAGATTGAGAGAGTGTGGCCCGCCGTGCGGAAGAAAGAGTGAGACAGTCTCGAGGGAGTGACCTAGATAGACAACGTGCGTGCATGTGCACGAGAGGTTGGGGGGCTAGATAGGCAATGCATGTATCTAGCAAGAGAGGGTGGGAGGGAGAGAGAGAGAGAGAGAGCTCGGCATGGGGTGCAATGGCGGGTGTGTGAGGTAAATACATTTGGTAACAGAGTGTAAAAAAGGGGGTTATGTAGTTGAGAGAGTTAGAGATCGAAACATGGAGAGAAAGAATGAAGATGTGTCAGAAACCGATAGCTTCCTAATATGGTTAGGAGAGGAAGATTGACCGATGCAGGAAGTATGTAGCATGTGTGCCGAGGGGGGGCAAAAACAACATTTGAATGTAGATAGTACGAGACTTAATATCGATGTTTCAATTCGGTGCACATTGTAAGATTTGAATTGAGGACCATGCGTATGGGTAATTATTTTGAATTCATGCCATACTAGGTTTGGAAAAGTTGACATTGACTCGATTGTTGTGCTATTTACTAGCAAGAGGCCAATGCGTTGCATGGAACATCAAGATGCATTTATACGAGCTGTTTATCTCATGGGAGACAAAGATGAATGAGGGAAGTCCTTATCTGCAAATGTGGAGAGGGGTGCGGGTATATTTTTGCAAAATTGTCATAGTTTGCTTTCTATCCGTCTGATATAGATCGGACAGTCTATATTGCAGGATGGCAGGCACACCATCATCACCAACTCGGTTTTTTTATAAGAGTAGATATTAGGTCATATGTTTGAATCCATCCAAAGTTTTATCACTACCATGGTTTTCAACATATACATATGGATTTGTATTAAAAAGTAGCATGGATACCGTGAAATGCGAAATCCATGTTAGAATTGGAGATCGCAATGTGACACACACTCTAATTTAAATAACTAATTATGTGACACACACTCTAATCCACGTTAGCTTGGATACCGTGGATTCTGTTTCGATTTTTTTCAAATAACTCCTAATTAATTAATTTATAGTATCTCGTTTCAAATGACTAATTATTTGCAAGGCAAACACGGGCATGGTTATACATAAAGATTCGTTTGCAAATGAAAGAAGATTCATTTGCATTCTCAAATGTAGGCGCACCAGGCAGACTAGGGTCGTGTCTTGGTGGTCGCGTGTGTCGTACGGACACTTAGCACCCAGCCACCCACCCCCTCCCTCCCTCCCCCTCCCCCCCAAAAAACGACGAGAAAATAAGTTCGCGCTTCCATGTTTTGGATTGAAATATCTGGCGGCACCAAGCAAAATCTCCCTTCTCCACCGTCCCCTTCAGCGCCCAGATTGCTCAAATCCCTAATTCGCCGCCAACCCAAGCAAAGTTCGAATCGCCCCTCGTCTCGTCTCTTTCCCCACCTCTGAGCCATACGACGACAATGAAGATGACGGTCGCGCTTCACCACCGCACCGGAGCTACCTCATCTATGCCCTCGTCCACCGCACCGGGTGGTCCACCGACAACGTCAGCCGCCGCAACCGACGTGCCTCACAGACACCGACTTCCACCGCATCAGGTGCGCTTCACCGACGCCGTCTCCCACCTCACCGGGGCTACTTCACCGAGCACATCGTCGCACCTCCCCCCCCCCCCGAGGCCGTTGGGGCTTCACCAACGGTCTCGTCCACCGCATCATAGCGCTCCGCTGCCACTCGAGATCTGCATCCGTGCGCGGCCAGCAAATGCCAGCGCATCACCCTCAACGGCTCTGAAGTGACCCGCACTCTAGCTAGGCGAGCATCCCCAAACGTCGGCGCGAACTAGGTATCCACACATCACTCCCTTGTGCACTGTTCCGACGATGTTTGGATATCCTTTCACTGCTCTCTTAGCTTACTCGCCTATGCAACTCTGACTTTAACTCTTATTTTTTCTGGAGATATCATCTGAAACAAGCAAAACCATTTTTTAGCGAAGCATGACGGCGCTACGGGATCTGGTACACATCCTGCACACCCGTATAACCTTGTAAGTATCTGTCCTCCGATACAACAACAAGGTCGATTCCTCTTATTTGATCAAGCATTCGCCGTGTCAAAAATGCAGAGGGGGATGCAAGGAGCACAAGGCCTGCACATCCAAGCAAGTGGTAACATGGACTTGTACATGGAACATCCCAAGCGCAAGCAGAGCTGCAGTGAGCCTGTACAACGAGCTAGCGTAAGTCCCTGCATTTCATTTAATTCGTACTGGCCTGCGTGTATGATTTGTGTGCAGTGGCGGATCCACGAATTCAAGTTACCAGGGGCGAACATTTAACTTAAAAAATACGAAGGCACTTGCACTCCAGAAATCAACATAACTTGAGAAATGTGAAGCTACATGCACTTTGAAAACCAGCTAATGATCCAAAGTAGTTCAGATTATAAAACACTAAATGATGTAAGCACCAAAAAACACAAAATGCAACATGGTGTACAAGGACTACTAACATGGTCTGTACCTGCTTGAATTATTCGTTCTCTAGCTGAAAATATCGAAGTGTAATTGCACCTATAACCAGTGCGCAAACTGCATATCAATATATCTATCCTGCACAAGTATGCCAATAGTTTCAAACAACAGATTAGAAAAGTATTTATGCTACGTTGTCATGATACGGCGACTTTCTGGTAGATGGCCTCGACGTTTCCTCAAGCCATGAAAATGAACTATAATTTGCTTCTCATCAATTCCTGCAAATCTCTATGTCTCTCTCAACATAGCAGATCATCATTAGACACTAAATCCTTCAATGGGAGCATGCAAAATGCTTGCATTAGATCCCTCATTAGACACTATATGTTCATCACCAGGAGCATGTAAAATGTTTGCATCAAATCCTTCATTAGTAGTCTGTTCACTAGACACTTTAGGCTCAAGAACAACATGAGCTTGTATGTTTGCACTAGAAACTTGATTAGATACATCAGATTCAGTCAGTTCAGTATTGATTGGGGGAGTTATAAAATAAGCAGAAATAGGTTTCATTTTCACATAGATTCCCTACATACAAGCAGTTTTACAACACCGTCAGGTTTAACTATTGGCCAGAAATTGAACAGTTGAATTAGATATAATCAGGGATGTGATGTACCTGCTCGTTGCGCATGCTGCTCTTGCAAGCTGCGACTGTCCGTTTGTGCAAGCTCGATGCCATGCCGTGCTGCTGCCGCTGCCTCCCACACAGGCTACACCCAGGGTTGGATCTTCATCTTCCTGTCCTTCCATTCGCTTGAAGCCCGGCGATCGCCCTCCAACGAGGGCGCGAGGAAGTGTTGTGTCGGTCTGTCTAGCGGCGGCTAGGTTAGGAGTGAACCATCCTGGAGGCTGGAGCGAACGAATTGGGATTTTTCCTGCTGTCGATCGATATGGGAGGCGCTCGTTTGGGCCTGCCTTGCACTTACGTTATTGGCCCATCCGAATTGAAACATTTTTCTTCATTTTTTACATTGCCTTCTCGTGCATTGGGACGAACAAAACTAGCATGGGCCAACCTGGACGACTCAAACTAGGTGCACACTTTCCAGCCACCCGAGGCGGCCGCCCATACCAGCCCCTATGGTGGCGTCGCCCCTTTTGCGTGTATGATTGGGGTACTGAAAAATAATCCAGTGGCGCTTTTGATTTACCCACCGAATGGTTGAATTGCTTGTTTCTATGAACTGAGTTCGCCAATAATGTGAAGGATGCCAGTCTTTTCATCCTATTGATTGCTTAGATCTCGATATGTCAATTGTAATCGCGTGAAATATACAGTAAAAGCCAGTGTGATGTGTGTGGCTACAACTAGTCTGAATACACATCCTCATATAACATATCAAGGACGCACCATCTTACTAGATTAACCATTCGACTTACCAATGCAGTGAGGGAAAAATAAGTATTGGGACTGCGTATCCAAGAAATTGATGCCATGGACTCCTTCGTAAAACCTTGTAAGCGAAAAAGAAGTTGCAGTGCGCCTGTACAAAGAGCTAGCGTAAGTTCAGTTACCTGCTTCTCGGAATTTTAGTTAGCCATTTATTGCAAAATTGTTCAATTACGTTGCTTGGCTTAATTTAGTTTGCTACTGATTACATAATGCCATAGCCTGTTAATCCTATTATAGACTGCGCCTATCTATGTGTTTGATACTTACTGTTAAGAATTACCTGTTTGCCTTAACTTAAATAGCTACTTAAGCACGTAGATAGCTGGTCATATGTACTTCTAGGGTGCAGCAGAATTCATGTGTAATTTACGTTCTGATACCCTATTTGTTTAAATGGTTTGCTGTTATGACTTGATGCACTAGTAATGTTTGCATGTTCATAGATAGACAACTGTCAAGTTTATATGAGGGACACCGTCTTTTTAACTTATATATGTGTTGGAACCATTTTGCTTACGTCAAACAAATTTACAGATGTCTGTGTTGCTGGTAAACGGTACCGACTTGTTACTTTAATATGTTACCAAGAACTTGTTAGTTTTATTAGTTCATGTGTAATTAAATATGTTGCCAAAACTGGTTAGTTTTACTAGTTTCATGTTAGTTTCTTATGGCTCTTGCAAAATTTATTTATTGATTGCTAACATTCAAGTTTGCAGGACCCAACTGAAACTCCGTTGGCACAACAGGTATGTTTTTAGAAACTTCCTTGTTTACCTGGTTTGCTGCTGTAACTTGTTGTTGCAATCATCTTACCAACTTCAAGTTTCAGGATCCAATTGGAAGTCCAATTGCACAGCAGGTACATTTTCAAAAATATATTTGTGTAACAGGTTTGCTGCTGTAACTTGTTGCTCTAATCAAGTTACTGACTACTCAACTTTTCAGGATCCAAGAGAAACTCCAATGCCACAACAGGTTCCTTTTGCAAAACTTGTTTGTTTAACTGCTTTGCTGCTGCAACCGGTTGCTCTAATCATGTTACTGGCTACTCAACTTTTCAGGATCCAAGAGAAACTCCAATGCCACAATAGGTACCTTTTGGAAAACTTGTTTGTTTAACTGCTTTGCTGCTGCAACAACCGGTTACAATGATGTTAATAACTACTTTTCAGCATCCAATTGAAACTCTTTAATTCCTTGTTTGTTTAACTGGTTTGCTGTTATAACTCCCAGTTGAGATGTTTTGCTAACTTCAACTTTTCGGAATCCAATCGGAACTTTAATGGCAAAACAGGTTAGCCCAAGATCAAAGAGCGAGGTCCCCATGGACGTTGTATCATCCCACAGCAGTGGCACCGGCCCAATCGTGCATCATGAATTGCCAACTGCTGATGCTCTAGAGGCTAAACTAGTGGTAGAAAGAGATTCTGCTTCTGCACTTAGAGATGAAGTTGACATGTTGAGGAAGCAAACAACACAATCACAAGAAGTACTCAAGACAACCATTAAATATTTGGTGGATTTCAAAACGAAGCAAGCTGAGACTGACCGCATTGTTAAGGTCCTGAAGGAAAAAAGGAAATTAAATTCCCACTTGGTAAATCATAGGTGAAATGTTCTTTCCATCGTTGAATAACCTTTGTGTTGTTTGTTCATGTAATCGATCAAACCATTTGTTTTAGAGATCATGTAATAATTGTTTTTTGTTTTTGGTTTGTAATTTTATTTGAGCACAAGTCTGTATTAATTGATAAGACTCGGAGACATTTCATTTTGATTGTTGTGCCAGACCTACAAATATGCCAATCGGGCTGAATGTGCATTCAGCAATAATAGTAGTATAGATGGACCATAAGTGGCACGCATCAGAAAGGGCCAAGATGCTGTACTAGCTTCGCTAGAAAAAGGATGCTCTTCTAGCAAAAAAAATATAGCGGCCTGGCTTATGTATGTTAGTTGATATTATTGATCCATATCTATAAGTGTTTATATGTCTGTTAGTTTTGTACATTCTTGGTTGATTGACTCGTATTTGAATCTTGATGCATCGCTTGTGTACATATCTAAATGGGAGTACATATTATGCTGCATGTGACATTTGAGTTGGACATAAAGTGTTCCAAATATTCGAATTCACCTTACACTGGATTCTAGCTTCTGAATTCAAGTATCGGTATTTGTAAATCATATTCATATATGACAGTGGAATACATCTTTGTCGTGCTTTTGAAGATATATAAAAACACATAGAATGATTTATAAAGATTCGTATAGGAATACAAAATGGATTTGAATTTAGTTGCCAGGGTAAACGTGGATGCTTATTGTCCCACGTCGGCTGCCCGAAGCCAAGTGTTTGGGAGATGGAAATTACTGTCTACCCCTTACACGGACAATCCACCGGCCCGATTTCCACTGCTCTTAATAGGGGTAGGGTAGTAACTTCAATTAGACGTGACACGACCGCCTCTGAGCCCATTCTGACACGGTGGGAGCCAAACATGGGCGGCAAAACACATTTGATTCAAGCTCGTCCGAAAGACCTCTGTTTCTCCCCCCATTTCCCCATTCATACACTGTGGGCGGTAAAACAAACTCGCCTCGGCGCGATGTAGGCAAATATTTTCAAAATAGGGCAGGTTTGTAACTTCACTCAGACGTGACACAACCGCCCTACCTGTCAGCCCGGTTCATACACCGTGGGCCCCAACCATGGGCGCCAAAACACCCTATCCTCGCCAGAAATGGCTCTGGGCAAATATTAGCGAGATGCGAGATTACCATCCTATCCCCAACCGACAGGACGTCCAAATTTTAAACGGGGGCTAAGTTCGTCACTTTCCCATATTTCAGACAGGCGCGTCCCAAAAGCATGGTTCCCCGTACCTCTCCCTCCATTTTCCCATTCATACACCGTCCGCGCTAGAACACCATCCCCACACCAGCCTCCTCTGTCCGCCACCCCATCCATCGTCGTCGTCCTCCACCCCATCCATCGCCACCGTCCTCCACCATGCCAGAGCGCCTACCAATACTGCGTCGTCCACTGCTAGAGATGGACGTTTCTCATCCACGGCGACGGACCAAGAGCCTTGTATCGCGTCCTCTCGCTTCATCGGTGTCGTCGTCCTCTTTGTCGGGGCCGCTCACACGACCTTCTCTTCCACCGCAACCGGACTTATCCCCCGATGCACCCGTCTACGCTCGCAGATCTGCTTCAACGCCATCGACAGCCATCGCACACCCGATGCCTACACGGCGCCACAAGAGAGGTGGTACTTCATATCTCCTGAACTTTTTGATCTCAACCAGAAAATAGATCGTAACTTGGTTACTGTACTTTCTTTTCAGCTCTTAGAATTTAGTTCTTAGTTCGAAGCAAACTATGGATGCTAAATAGCATTTCTCCGGTGTGCAGCTTTAAATCTGCCATGGAACAGTCATAATAGGGTTTAATTGATCATGCTTAGGGTTTAATTGATCATGTTGGTTCCGTGGTGGTTTCTTTAATAGAAATCGGAGGGGAAACCCTCTTTTGCTAAAAAAATGCTAGCAGAAGAACACTCGGGTGTGTATCTCTACAGGGTGCCCACGGTGGGCCGCGGCCCACCCTAGGATTTTGGGTCGGCCCAGGCCCCGATTCCCCTCTGTTCTGCTGCGCGCTTCCGATCTCTACTCGCCCCCAGCCGCCTGCCTCGCCGGCGACTTGCCGTCCCCGGACGGCATGACTCTAGGAGGAGACGCCGGACTAACAGGAGGTCAGGAGCCGCTCGCCCAACAGCGTCACCGCTGCCCGGGCGCGCCGCCGTGCCTACCTTCCCAGTCCGTTCAATGCTCAGGCGTGCAGCACCCACTAAGCCAACCCGATTTATCCTGAGATACTTCCTCAACACTCAGCAGCCACTCCTCATCACCCATTTTCTAATTGATTCATTACTCATTAGGCAGGACTGTCATTAGGGTTTGTTGTGTGCTGAGTGCTACCTACACTTAATGGTTCAGATGTATTTCAGTAATCTTTAGTACCTGTAAAGTTCACAGGGTTTCAAAATTCCGGCCCTAGGAACAGACACTAGTCATTTTGGATTGTTGGTCGTAGTGACATTGACCCAGATTACTACTGCAGGCCAGGTTTGTTGACAATTTTACTTGTCTTTCTTACTCATTCGATATGATATCCAATTATTCACGTCGATTAGGTGCAAACAATAAGTGCTAGACAAACTTCTTGATTCAGATTTTGGACGGTCTCTTACTGCAGTTACAATTCTGCATACTTGTCCTAGTAAGCTCACAAGTAAATGATTGATTCACTACATCTATGCTTGCCTTGTCATATTTGTTGTCAATATTCTTTTAGGGTGGACCACCCTGTTTCAAAATACTGGAACCGTAGACATGAGTGAATAGTATTTCTCTGTGTGATCTCTTCCATCATGTGTGGGCAACGAACACTGCATTGTATAGAAAGAAAGTGTCATTTCCAGCTTTTACATAGACTACAATCTTTTACATGGAATACAATCTGCCTACTTGCTATGCGTCGCACTACCAGCACTCCACCCTTGAAGCTAAACATTATGCCACTCATAATTCCTTAGTTTATTTGTTCAAATACGAATTTGATATGATTCTAATGTTCCTACTTCAGTTTTGAAATGTGTGTCTGCCTGTTATAGAGACATAAGAGGTTTGTATTTCTGTGTGGTCTGGTCAGCACGGTTGGGGGGTGAACTTTGCATATGCAGGGGTTTATAGGGAGACACTCTTCGAGTTGAATCCGCAATGCATTCCATAGATAATCTGACTACTTTTTATGTTTTCATGAATCTCAGATTCTGAACAGCATCATAATGATTATGAGCTTGCGCGCATGAAAAGAATAAAGCAGAACAATGCCATGGCTGTCAAACTTGGCATTAAGGGACTGAAATCAAGTCTGGATGCAATGCAATGCAAACGCTCTCCACCTACAGATTCATGCTCAGAATATGATCCTAACAGTGATTCTGAGCTAGAGGGAGACCTAAGTCAATGTAGCTCCCTAGTGGAGGAGTCAGAGGCAGATGCCCTATCTTATTCACCCATCAAGGTGCTTGCTCTAACTTTCCAAGGTTATATTGGTCGCACATATCTTGCAACTGATGCTTTGCATTGCTTCTACTTTGTTGCACTGCCATTAGCTTAGTTTACACATCGTGTATGTGAATACGCCCTGCCTATCCATTTTCAGTACATATTCCATCTGTCATCATACCATATTTATCCATTGAAATGTTGTTCTTGTGTATCAGACGTTCAAAAGGAAGAGGGCGATTGCTGATCGCGGAGGAGCACGAGCAAAGTATTTGGAAAAGGTAGTGACACCTGATAAATCAAATAGCCCATTAGGTGTAGTTGCAATATCACCTGACCCACAAAACACCCCAACTCTAGCAGACTCTAGCCCTACTACACTGGTCATTTCTGATGCCCCAACTCAGCAGACCCCAACTGCAGCAAACAGTATGATGATGCCAGTTGACATAGCACCAGCTCTACGACGCAAAACCCCCATTCCAGCAAAGAGTACACCAAATCCAGTTGCCAAATCCCTTTTCGAACCAGAGAGAGCCCCAATTGCAGCAAATAGGACCCCTGTTCCATTTCTTCCCAGTTTAGAAGACGAAGCTTATATTGTTGTCAGGAACTTTGTGCGCATCTTTCCTTCATGGAAAGATTATACCGCAGACACAGAACAATTTCCAGTCTTCCTCCGCAACTTACGCGTAAGTAATGTACTAATGTTATTCATGGTAATTACTGCATATGTTTCTGCTGACAGAAGACACAAGATTTCATTCTTTTAAATAGGCGAGGACCAAACTGGATTGTCAAGACGAGCAAGGGTTGGTTGCGCTTTTCAAGCACTCGTTGATGAAGTATCGTTCCTACCTGAGGCAAGCGCACTTCGATGGCAAGCCTCTAAACGAAATTTCTGTAAAGTCTCCGGTGCTACATTTATCAGACAGTGACTGGAATAATCTTGTTACACATTGGTCTCGTCTGCAGCGTAAGGTACTGTCTATGATATCACATCACAATTTGAACTACATTTCTGCATTTGCCTTAACGTCTCACTTGTACGAAAACTGTTAGCAGAAGAACACTCATTCTCAAGGGACCACAGAATCTCGCAACTATACTGCACACTGCATTGCTCTTGTGAGTACCTCTTGCCCTGTATGACCATACTTACTTTCATAGCTGTTTGATTATGTAGCATCACTGCACATGTTAGCCTCGTTATCGTCCATTTGGTGGACATTATAAGATCCGTATGGACTCTTACATAAATTTAGAATCAACCCAATGCTTTTGAAGAGGTTTAGCTCTGCAGTCCTCTTGTAAGGACTGAACGTCGTCTATCACTGTACTTACATTAACAGCTACTCCCTCCGTCCCATAATATAAGAACGTTTTGTACAGTACACCAGTGTTCAAAACACTCTTGTATTATGGGAAGAGGGATTGGTTCATTGTGTAGCATTCTGCATCTTATCTCCCTCGCCCACCATTTACTAAAAAATATCAGATCTATATTTAATCTTACCAAAAAGTTGAATACACAGACAATGCCAGTGCAGAAGTGTAGCCCATTGCTCTTGTCAGTACATTTTGTCCTGTAACGCTTGTACTTCCAGGGATTGGTAGTTGATTATGTAGCATCAATCTGCATCTTATCTTCATTATCCTCTATCCCTTCCAGTATTATCATATCTATAATTACTCTCTACAAAATGTAGAGTACAGGCAATGCTTATGAAGAAGATTCTGTGCTGAAATTCTTGAGTTATCCTTCCCTTGACATGGAGAAGGGCATTATAAAGCCGGTGTTAACTGTTAATGTAAGTCAGTCCTTCTAAAGCCTTTATCCTCAACTGCTGTTTAATTTGCTCATACTCCCTATCGTTTACTGCTGTTTAGTTTGCTGTTTCTATCAAAATGCATGTTTGCAAGAACCGTAAGTTCCAAGTTTTACTTGTAAAATCAAATTCCTTATTCATACCATGCACATTACTCAATACTCCCTATATGTATGCTTGTTTTTGTGGATCTATAATCCAGTGTGTGGTGAAGCAGCCCACATTTGCACCTTGTCATCTCCTGTTTTATCTTACTGATGTGGCTGATGATATGAACAACATGCCATGCACATTAACCAAAATAGATACAATGATTGTCTTTGCCCTTCATCTATGCTTGTTATGTTGACATGGTAATCCAGTAGTGTGGGGAAGCTCCCCGCATTATGAACAATGCCAAATTATGCTATTGATATTTTGAACTTACTCTTTATTTTCTAATTTCAAATTGGATGGAATTGACAGCACAGTTATCATCTTTGTTTATACACGTGCAAAACCTGTCATCTCTCTGCTTGTTTCAGGGTGATATGCCTGATGGCATGAACAAGTCTGCTGAAGGCTGTGAGACAAACCCAACATATATTGCAGCAAAGAAGGCAAAACATCTTGAAGATAGCGAGACAACCCCAAAGTCTTGTCTTGATGCAGTGTTCAAGTTACTTGAGACTAGCAGTCAGACAAGCTCACAGAATTCGCTGTCTGAATCAGTTCGACTTCTTCAGTCCCAAGTTCTAGCAGAAAGGCATTCTGCAACTCAACTTCGACTTGAAGTCCTATCTCTAAGAAAGATTGCGGAGAACACCAATGAGAACCTCATTGCTAAACAGCTACACCTGGAAGCTATGACCGACATGCTAGGCCGGTCTCACAGCCTTGCTCAGCAGCTTGCGCAGCAGTTCCCGCGCAAGCCTAACCTTTCTTGAACTGTCTTGGAAGTGGTCTCGGTTTAGTATTATTTTGTTACGCTGCAATGGTGCCCAGTTTTTGTAATCTGCTTCTTCGTTGCGCTTTATGATCACTGGTGGCGAACTTCGATGCCCAGTGGATGTAATATACCATAAATCCTTTATTGTATAGTGTAGGTTTATTCTAAGTTACTATGTCGTAATTTCTTTATTGTATAGAGTAGGTTTGTTCTTAATTCCTACTAGTTACTGCCATCATTCGCTATCTGAAAAAAATCTGATGTAGTCGACCGGGCCGAAACATTCGCCTCTAACGGGCCTGGTTTTTAGCGGGCCACAATTGGGCCGGCCTGCATCTTTCTTGGGCCCGAATGGCCATTGGGGCCTTCACACTTTGCGCCAGGCCCACAACTTACTCCGGCCTATATTCGGCCCAAATTTTAGTTGGGCCTTTTGTGGACCCAGCGCTTAGTTTGGCCCATGTAGCGTTGGGCCATTAACAGGCTGAATATTCTGCTGGCCTGTTACGGCCCAGAAGAAACCATGGGCCTTTAGCAGGCCGAAATGCATGTTGGGCCTCAATTTTCACTAGTCGTCGACGGGCCTTCAGCAGGCTGAAATGTAGACCGGGCCTTTTTCGGCCCAGTTATATGACGGGCCGTTACCAGGCTGAAACATATCTCGGGCCTTAGTTGGCCCACTGATATCATGGGCCTTTAACAGGCCGAAAGCTTAGTACACGCATCAACGGGCCGAATTATACGACAGGCCTTTAACAGGCCCAAAGTCACGTTGGGCTGAACTGTTGCCACCTTTATCACGGGCCGTTAGTGGGCCGGATGTCGCGTCGGACCATATATGGCCCATGGGCAGCACTGGTCATTCCCAGGCCGAAAGACACACCGGGCTGAAATGGGCCCATGTCTACATCGGGCCTCTAACAGGCCGAAAGTCACTGGGCTGTAATTGGGCCCAAATATTCGGCGAACAATTAACGGGCCAGATCTGGCTTCGGGCCGTAAATGGGCCTTTATTAAACAGGCCGTTATTGGGCTGGCCCACTAGTACCCGAGTAAGTACTACGGGCCTTTGATTGGGCCGGCCTTTTTAACCTATATGGGCCTCTGTTGGGTCGTGCCACGTGTCGACATATCATAGGCGCCTCATGTCCAATGAATGGATGACATGTGTCCCAACGGTGAGCCAACATGTGTTTCCTCCGACCAATGAGAATTTTACACGTGGAAATCCTCATTGGTCTGGGCTGTTAGCGGGTTATCGGATCGAAAACCGGACCTGATAACTTAACGGTGACCCGTTACGGTGGATGCCACGTGTCGGTCACCCTTGACGAAAGCACTTCCATGACGCGGCATTTATCGTCATGGAAGTGGACACTTCTGTGATGATAATTTTCGTAATGTCATGGAACACTTCTACGACAGCACAGGTATGACTATCTTGATTCTGTCATAAAATTGTCATGGATGTACATGCATGACAGAAAACGTGACCTACTGTGACAAGCATGTATCATCACGGAAGTGTATTTTTTTGTAGTGCAACCTTCTCACTTCCACATGCATGCAAGGGTATATTAATGTCCTTGGTTGCTAGTACGAGGCAAACCCCATCAATTTTGCCTTGATTAGTGTTAGTGGCCTTCTGCAAATTGTAATATTGATACTAGCCTTGTATACAAAAAATGGAGGTAGTAACTATTTGACTTCATTCCCCATTGTGGTGACGTCGACGATATCTCGATCGTTGTGGCTTTGGCGAAGTGCGTTCGATGGAGCACACCATTGAGGCAGACCACAGTAAGTCGTTCGCGAGTGCCGCCTGCAAGCCGAGACAACCGCCTTCTTTGCATCCAGGAAGTCCGTTGAACCAAAGGAGGCCTAAATGTACTACTAGTAGCACAATAGTGCGGTAAAGGTGGTTTCTCGAAGAAGACAATGGAGAAGGGTTGTAAGCGAAGAGTGAAATGATGGTTGCTTCATCCATGCTTTGTGATTTGATGCCTCACTTCTTTGGGATTTGTGATAGAAGGGACAAGGGAGTAGACTCTGTGATCTATACATGCGTCCAAATAGGGGAGAAAGAGGAGAGAGGCTGCATTTTACTATTCTTTCAATCAATCAATTAGGGAGCTTCGGTTCCTCTTTTTTTCCTTTGGCAACACCCTCCACAATGGTTCCCATCGATGCCAAAAGCTATTTTCACATTTGGGTACACATTGTGGATGCCCTTAAGCGTACCAGTTGGTTTTGCTCATTGGTGCTATCTATACAAATATCGATTATATTGAACTAAAAAAATATATCAAGATTAAAAAGGAGGTGATTTTGTCGCGCTGAAGGCGGGGGAGGTTTCTTATTTTTAGAGGAGGTTGGCCTGGCGGTTTGCTAACATGCGGTCCCATGTGTCAGTGATGTACCAAGTTGATCCGCGTCCAACATGAGGCAGAACCACGGCAGAAGCAACACGTGGTTAACTTGAAGAAGATGAGGGAGAAGCAGATTCAGCAAAGAGTGAAACGATGGTTGCTTCGTCCCTCCAACTTAACTGTGGGAAAGGTGCATCTTTGTGATTTGACGCCTCATTGCTCATTACCACGACGGCGCCAAGACCAGGGTGCGTCCCCCTTGCTGCTCTACATTGTTATTTCGGTATGGCACGTGGACCCGGTTGCTTGATGTCCCACATGTCGGCGAAAGGGTCTAGAACATTTATGAAAGCGAGCACTCCATTCTTACGACGGAGGAGTACACGACATGACGGCCCTGTGAACTGTTACTTGTATTGTAGTACTACTATAGTTTTGCTGTTTCACACGATCCATCGATACAAACTCGATTAACCAGGCAAGGGCGGGATTTTCCCCACGTGGTAGGCAGGGTAGTTTGGCATAGTCAGTCTGACACAGAGAGCGAGAGAAAGATGTGAAATGCTTGAATGTGTAATGGGCCCTTGTGTGTGTGTGTGTGTGTAGTCTGACCTTTCATATCACTAGATGATACTAGGCATACATTTCAAAGGCAGTTTTAATATATGCAAATTGAATAATTAAGTAACAATATGAGGTCTAGTAAAACTAAAAACACATATGATTTACTGTGTTAGAGTGTAGTAGTGCTGTATTGCATAGTTGTTAGATGTAACATGCGAGAACGTGTAGAGATGTACTTTTGGAGGGCCTACAGAGAGAAATTGGGCATAAGGTGGATTCAAATATTTGTATTCGTCTTCATAGCATTTGTAACTCACATCTACAGTTTGACGGTAGATGTGAATGCTTGTTCGCTCTTACGGAACCAGTACAACAATAATGGGGTGGCGTGCGCCAATTTAGGCACTGGCACGTTGGCCTACTCGGATCCACAGAGAGAGCGACAAAACAAATAAATACACTGACGGTTAGTGTATTTCAAGCGAAAAGCGTAATACGGTCACCGGACTTCAGAATATGGTCATTACGGTCACTATATACGTTTTGAAGTGATTATACGGTCACTTGTTCACCGTTCAGCATCGGATTGTACTATGTTGATCGGCTAAATAGTCTGTGTGGCACTATGTTGACTGGTTAAATTGAACATGTTCCTTGTGGGTCCCACATGTCAGTTCAGATAGGAAAAAAGTGAGATAGACACAAATTTACACAGGCACGATAAGACTGCAACCCGTGCGTGGGAACCACCTGGTTGTGTATGTGCCTGTCAGGGCCTGATGTGTGCGCATGCACGTGTAGGTTGAGCACTTCAGCATGAGCGTGTGTGTTGGTCGTGTGGTGTGTGCATGCATGCGTGCGTGTGTGCCTATGAGTGTTGCGTGGCTGCGTGTGTACATGTGAGTGTTGCATGCATGCAGTTCGTGTGCATGCGTGTGTGTGTGTATAATCACCACACTAGCGCTTGTGTACTAAAACAGATGGCTCAACATACCAATACAAGGCCACCTTGTCCGTTGTGTCCGCGGTCATGACTTCGAATACCCACCGTCCAATATTTTTTTATTGTTTGTTTTCATTCTTATACATGCCGATAGGTGGGACCTATGGTAGTGAGATAATGTAATACAACACTAGATGTGCCACGTGGAGCATTTAACTGGTCAACTAGTCGTGTCTTCAACAAATATAGAGATGTAAGGTCAGCCCGTGACTGTATAATAACCACAAGACGTAAATGGTGACCGTAATGAGTGGATTTTTAAGTCCAGTGAATATATCGTGATTTCACTTCAAATACAGTGATCGTTGCTGTATATATCGCGAGGCAAACATGAAACATGCATGAATGTGCTGGGGGCGTACTTTGAGAGGACCTAGAGATAGTTTGTGTGCGTACGTGAAAGGGGCGTAGAGGGGGGTGTGCGATGGAGAGAGATGCTCTTCGTTTCTCTTTATTATGACTAACTTTATGTATAGTATAAAATATAAAAATTCACAGTGCGGAATAAATATCATTGGGTGCACCATTCAATGCAAATTAACTTTCATACTCCATATAACTTTGTAACGTTGTATATATGTATAATTTCTAAAATAAATTTTTGGCCACACTTTGTGTGGTTTTATTCAAAAGGAATGTTGTATGCGAATTAAAAGTGAAGAGAGGGATTTTTAGATCAATTGGGTACGTGATAAGATGTAACATGTGTGAATGTGTTGTTGACGTATTTGGCGGGGCCTACAGAGGATATGTGTACGTATTCAAGAGAGACATGGATAGAGGGGCCGGCGGGGGCGACGAGGGAGAAATAGCACGAGAAATGAGAGAGAGAGAGAGAGAGAGAGAGAGAGAGACGAATAGGATGTCTCGGCGAGAGATGCCCTTGAGTGTGTCCATGCAGGGGGGATAGAGGCATGAGGAGAAATAGTTTGTGCGGTGTCTGTGTTGGTATGTGTGGGTGTGAGAAGATAACGAGACCTAGGGGTAGAGGTTGTGTCACCACGTGAGGTCCGGTGGGCCGAGGTGAGGCCCTTGGGTCGGTTCCATCCTGCGCCACATTGGTTGACCTATGATGCATATCAGGGAGACCCATGAAGGACTAGCCATACAAGACAAAGATACCAGAGCCGTGAAGGACTCTGTGTCCATTGACAAAGCTGGCGAGATAGGCCTTGTCTCTGATATTACCATTCATCCAGCCTAACTTTAAGGTGCATCCAACAGAATGCTCTGCTGGAATCATATTCGTCAATTAGGAAGTGAAGAAATATTCCCTAGAGGCAATAATAAAGTTGTTATTTTGTATTTCCTTATATCATGATAAATGTTTATTATTCATGCTAGAATTGTATTAACCGGAAACTTGATACATGTTTGGATACATAGACAAAACACTGTGTCCCTAATAAGCCTCTACTAGACTAGCCCATTAATCAAAGATGGTTAAGCTTCCTAACCGTAGACATGTGTTGTCATTTGATGAACGGGATCACATCATTAGGAGAATGATGTGATGGACAAGACCCATCCGTTAGCTTAGCATATTGATCGTTCAGTTTTATTGCTATTGCTTTCTTCATGTCAAATACATATTCCTTCGACTATAGGATTCTGCAACTCCCGGATACCGGAGGAATACCTTGTGTGCTATCAAACGTCACAATGTAACTGGTTGATTATAAATATGCTCTACAGGTATCTCGGAAGGTGTTTGTTGGGTTGGCATAGATCGAGATTAGGATTTGTCACTCCGAGTATCGGAGAGGTATCGCTGGGCCCTCTCCGTGATACACATCATAAGAAGCCTTGCAAGAAAAGTGACTAATGAGTTAGTTGCGGGATGATGTATTACAGAATGAGTAAAGAGACTCGCTGGTAACGAGATTGAACTAGGTATGAAGATACCGACGATCGAATCTCGGGCAAGTAACATACCGATGACAAAGGGAATAACGTATGTTGTCATTACGGTTCGATCGATAAAGATCTTCGTAGAATATGTAGGAGCCAATATGAGCATCCAGGTTCCGCTATTGGTTATTGACCGAAGAAGTGTCTCGGTCATGTCTACATAGTTCTCAAACCAGTAGGGTCCGCACGCTTAACGTTTGATGACGATTTTGTATTATATGAGTTATGTGATTTGGTGACCGAATGTTGTTCGAAGTCCCAGATGAGATCATGGACATGACGAGGAGTCTCGAAATGGTTGAGAGATAAATATTGATATATAGGATGATAGTATTCGGACATCAGAAGTGTTCCGGATTGTATCGGGTATTTATCGGAGTACCGGGGGGCTACCGGAACCCCCGGGGGAAAGATATGGGCCGTATGGGCCATGAGAGGGGAGCACACCAGCCCACAAGGGGTGGCGCGCCCCCTATGGAAGCTGGTCGAATTGGAAAAGGAAAAGGGGGGGTTCGCCCCCCCCCTTCCTTTCTCTCTTCTCCCTTGCCTTTCCCCCTCCGGTAAAAAGGAAAGGTGGAGGCCGAATTTGGAGGACCCCAAGTAGGATTCCTCCTACTTGGGGCGCCCCCTTGGCTGCCTCTCCTCCCCTCCAACCTATATATATGTGGGTGGGGCACCGCTAGAACACACACCAACATCTGTTAGCCGTGTGCGGCGCCTCCCTCCACAGATTACACCCTCGGTCACATCTTCGTAGTGCTTAGGCAAAGCCCTACGCGGACCACTTCACCATCACCGTCACCACGCTGTCGTGCTGACGGATCTCTCCCTCGACACTTTGCTGGATCAAGAGTTCGAGGGACGTCATCGAGCTGAACATGTGCAGAACTCGGAGGTGCCATACGTTCGGTGCTTGATCGGTCGGAATGAGAAGAAGTTCGACTACATCAACCGCGTTGTCTAACGCTTCCACTTTCGGTCTATGAGGGTATGTAGACGCACTCTCCCCCTCTCGTTTCTATGCATCTCCTAGATATATCTTGCGTGAGCATAGGAATTTTTTTGAAATTGCATGCTACGTTTCCCAACGGTGGCATCACAGCCAGTCTATGCGTAGATGATATGCACGAGTAGAACATAAAGAGTTGTGGGCGGTGATCGTCATACTGCTTACCGCCAATCTCTTATTTTGATTCGGTGATATTGTTGGATGAAGCGGCCCAAACCAACATTACATGACCACGTTCATGAGACCGGTTACACCGACAGACATGCAACTAGTTTTGCATAAAGGTGCCTGGCGGGTGTCAGTTTCTCCAACTTTAGTTGAATCGAATTTGACTGTGGCCGGTCCTTGTTGAAGGTTAAAACAGCAAACTTGATAAATCACCATTGTGGTTTTGATGTGCAGGTAAGAATGGTTCTTGCTAGAAGCCCATAGCAGCCACGTAAAACTTGCAGCAACAAAGTAGAGGACGTCTAACTTGTTTTTGCAGGGCATGTTGTGATGTGATATGGTCAAGACATGATGTGACATACGTTGTTGTATGAGTTGATCATGTTTTTTAAAAGTTATCGGCAACTGGCAGGAGCCTCATGATTGTCGCTTTATTGTATGAAATGCAAACGCCATGTAATTGCTTTACTTTATCACTATGCGTTAGCGACAGTTTTAGAAGCAATTGTTGGCGAGTAGACCACGACGCTACGATGGAGATCAAGGTGTCAAGCCGGTGACGATGGAGATCATGATGGTGCTTTGGAGATGGAGATCAAAGGCACAAGATGATGATGACCATATCATGTCACATATTTTGATTGCATGTGATGTTTATCTTTTATGCATCTTATTTTGCTTAGTACGGCAGCAGCATTATAAGATGATCCCTTACCAAAATTCCAAGGTATAAGTGTTCTCCCTGAGTATGCACCATTGCGACAGTTCATCGTGCTGAGACACCAGATGATGATCGGGTGTGATAGGCTCTACGTTCACATACAACGGGTGCAAGACAGTTTTGCACATGCGGAATACTCGGGTTAAACTTGACGAGCCTAGCATGTACAGACATGGCCTCGGAACACTGGAGACCGAAAGGTCGAACGTGAATCATATAGTAGATATGATCAACATAGAGATGTTCACCATTGATGACTACTCCATCTCACGTGATAATCGGACATGGTTTAGTTGATTTGGATCACGTAATCATTTAGATGACTTGAGGGATGTCTATCTAAGTGGGAGTTCTTAAGTAATATGATTAATTGAACTTAATTTATCATGAACTGAGTCCTGATAGTTTTTGCATATCTATGTTGTAGATCAATGGCCCGTGCTTTCATTCCCTTGAATTTTTTGATATGTTCCTAGAGAAAACTAAGTTGAAAGATGATAGTAGCAATGATGCGGACTGGGTCCATGATTTGAGGATTATCCTCATTGCTGAATAGAAGAATTATGTCCTTGATGCACTGCTAGGTGACAGACCTATTGCAGGAGTAGATGCAGACGTTATGAATGTTTGGCAAGCTCGATATGATGACTACTTGATAGTTTAGTACGCCATGCTTTATGGCTTAGAACCGGGACTTCAAAAATGTTTTGAACGCCACGGAGCATATGAGATGTTCCAAGAGTTGAAATTAGTATTTCAGACTCATGCCCATGTCAAGAGGTATGAGACCTCTGACAAGTACTTTGCCTACAAGATGGAGGAGAATAGCTCAGCCAGTGAGCATGTGCTCAGAATGTCTGGGTACTACAATCGCTTGAATCAAGTGGGAGTTAATCTTCCAGATAAGATAGTGATTGACAAAGTTCTCTAGTCACTCTCACCAAGTTACTAGAACTTCGTGATGAACTATAATGTGCAAGGGATAACAGAAAAGAATCCCGAGCTCTTTGCGATGCTGAAATCGGCGAAGGTAGAAATCAAGAAAGAGCATCAAGTGTTGATGGTTAACAAGACCACTAGTTTCAAGAAAAGGGCAAAGGAAAGAAAGGGAACTTCAAGAAGAATGACAAACAAGTTGTCACTCCCGTGAAGAAGCCCAAAGCTAGACCTAAGCCTGAAACTGAGTGCTTCTACTGCAAAGGGAATGGCCACTGGAAGCGGAACTACCCCAAATACTTGGCCGATAAGAAGGATGGCAAAGTGAACAAAGGTATATTTGATATACATGTTATTGATGTGTATTTACTAGTGTTCATAGTAACCCCAGGGTATTTCATACCAGTTCAGTTGCTAAGATTAGTAACTCGAAACAGGAGTTACAAATGAACAAAGACTAGTTCAGGGCGAGGTGACGATTTGTGTTGGAAATGATTCCAAGGTTGATAAGATCACCATCGCACACTCCCTCTACCTTCGGGATTAGTGTTGGAACTAAATAAATGTTATTTGGTGTTTGCGTTGAGCATAAATATGATTGGATCATGTTTATTGCGATACAGTTATTCATTTAAGTCAGAGAATAATTGTTGTTCTGTTTACATGAATAAAACCTTCTATGGTATTACACCCAATGTAAATGGTTTATTGAATCTCGATCGTAGTGATACACATATTCATAATATTGATGCCAAAAGATGCAAAGTTAATAATGATAGTGCAACATATTTTTGGCACTACCGTTTAGGTCATATTGGTGTAAAGCGCATGAAGAAACTCGATGCAGATGGACTTTTGGAATCACTTGATTATGAATCATTTGATACTTGCGAACCGTGCCTCATTTTCAAGATGACTAAGACTCTGTTCTCCGGAACAATGGAGCGAGCTAATGACTTATTGGAAATAATACATACCGATGTATGCGGTCCGATGAGTGTTGAAGCACGCGGTGGGTATCGTTATTTTCTGACCTTCACAGATGATTTGAGTAGGTATGGGAATATATACTTGATGAAACACAAGTCTGAAACATTTGAAAAGTTCAAACAATTTCAGAGTGAAGTGGAGAATCATCGTAACAAGAAAAAATAAAGTTTCTACGATCTGATCGTGGAGGCGAATATTTGAGTTACGAGTTTGGCCTTCATTTAAAACAATGTAGAATAGTTTCACAACTCACACCAGCTGGAACACCATAGCGTAATGGTGTGTCCGAACGTCGTAACCGTACTTTATTAGATATGGTGCGATCTATGATGTCTCTTGCCGATTTACCACTATCATTTTGGGGTTATGCATTAGAGACAGTTGCATTCACGATAAATAGGGCACCGTCTAAATCCGCTGAGGCGACACCGTATGAACTTTTGTTTGGCAAGAAACCTAAGCTGTCATTTCTTAAAATTTGGGGTTGCGACACTTATGTCAAAAGGCTTTAGCCTGATAAGCTCAAACCCAAATCAGAGAAGTGCGTCTTCACAGGATACCCTAAGGAAATGATGTCTGCTAGGACAACATCGGTATTTCCCCAAAGAGGAAGGGATAATGCAGCACAGCGATAGTAGGTAAGTAGGAGAACCAAGCAACACAACGTAAACAGCCCCTGCACACAAATAACAACTACTTGCAACCCGACGTGTTAAAGGGGTTGTCAATCCCTTTCGGGCAACGGCGCCAGAAATTGGCAAACGGACGTGAATAAAGTTGTAGTAGATTGATAGATCGAACGCTAAATAAAATAAATAAGAATAAAATGCAGCAAGGTATTTTTGTATTTTTGGTTTAATATATATGAAAATAAAAGCAAAGGAAAAGTAGATCGCAAAGGCAAATATATGAGAAAGAAACCCGGGGGCCGTAGGTTTCACTAGTGGCTTCTCTCGAGAAAAATAGCAAACGGTGGGTGATACGTCTCCAATGTATCTATAATTTTTTATTGTTACATGTTGTTATATTATCATTACTGGATGTTTTATAATCATTTTATATCATTTTTTGCTACTAACCTATTGACATACTGCCAACTGCCAATTGCTGTTTTTGCATGTTTTTTACATCGCAGGAAATCAATATCAAACGGAGTCCAAACACCGCGAAACTTTTTGGAGATTTTTTATGGACCAGAAGACCACCAATGGGCCAGAGCAGCACCTGGGGGTGCACCGAGGGGGCACAACCCACCAGGGTGCGCCTGGGGGGCCAGGCGCGCCCAGGTGGGTTGTGCCCACCTCGGTGGCCTCCCGCACCCCCTCTTTACCCTATAAATTCCAAAAAATTCCAAAAACCCTCAGGGTTAACCTAGATCAGAAGTTCCGCCGTCCCAAGGCTCTGTAGTCACTGAAAACCAATCTAGACCCCGTTCCGGCACTCTGCCGGAGGGGGGATCATCACCGGTGGCCATCTTCATCATCCCGGCGGCCACCACGATGAGAAGGGAGTAGTCCACCCTCGAGGCTGAGGGTTTGTACCAGTATCTATGCGTTTAATCTCTCTCTCTCTCTTGTGTTCTCGAGATGTCACGATCTTGATGTATCGCGGGCTTTGTTAATATAGTCGGATCATATGGTGTTTTCCCCTCTCTATCTTGTTGTGATGAATTGAGTTTTTCCCTTTGAGATTTCGTTGTTATCGTATTGAATACTTTTATGGATTTGAGAACACTCGATATATGTCTTGCAATTGAATACTCGTGGTGACAATGGGGTATCGTATTGATTCACTTGATATATGTTTTGGCACTCAACTCGCGGATTCCCGAGGTGACATTGGGGTAATTTATGCATAGGGGTTGATGCACGTTCTTGTCTTTGTTTCTCCGGTAGAAATCTTGGGGCACTCTTTGAAGTTCTTTGTGTTGGATTGAGTATTATGAATATGAATTTGCTTTGGTGTTATTTTAGTACGAACTCTAGGATAGATCGAACGGAAAGAATAGCTTTATGTTATTTTAGTATGAACTGTTGAATAGATCGAACGGAAAGAATAGCTTTGAGGTGGTTTTGTACCCTACAAACAATTTATTCTTATGTTCTCCGCTAGATAGGAACTTTGGAGTGATTCTTCATCGCACTTTGAGCGATGGTTATATGATCCAATTATATTAGCACTGTTGAGAGATTGCACTAGCAAAAGTACGGACCCTAGGCCTCATTTTCAAGCATTGCAATACCGTTTTTGTGCCCGTTTACTACTTTCTACCTTGCTGTTTTTATTTATTCAGATTATAAGATTATATTTCTACCATCCATATTACACTTTTATCACCATCTCTTCGCCGAACTAGTGCACCTATACAATTTGCCATTGTATTGGGTGTGTTGGGGACACAAGAGATTTGTTGTATTTGGTTGCAAGGTTATTTGAGAGAGACCATCTTCATCCTACACCTCTCACGGATTGATAAACCTTAGGTCATCCACTTGAAGGAAAATTGCTACTGTCCTACAAAACTCTGCGGTTGGAGGCCAACACATGTCTACAAGAATAAAGTTGCGTAGTAGACATCAAGCTCTTTTCTAGTGCCGTTGCCGGGGAGGTGAGTGCTTGGAGGTATATCTTTAGATCTTGCAATCAAATCTTTTAGTTTCGTGTTTTATCATTATTTTGGTTTATAAAAGACAACTACATAAAAAATTTAATTGAGGTTGCATCATATTATTGATCATCTTTATAATATCTTTCATGAAAATGATGGAAAGGAAAATTGTGCTCAATTGTTAGAAGAAGAAGTCAATAAAATGTTTGGCACAAAGTATTCGAATGATGAGCATGATTGCAATGCTGTTAGTATGAATTCTTTGAATATCCATGATGCTAATGATATGCAAAGCCATAAGCTTGGGGATGCTATGTTTGATGAAGATGATGTTTTTAGTCCCCCAAGTTTTGATGAGAAAATTTATTATGATGAAAGCATGCCTCCTATTTATGATGATTATATTGATGAAAGTGGATTTGGGGAGGTCATGACTTTATTTAATGATGATTCCACTATGTTGGAAGAAGTCACAATTGATTATGACAACAAAGTTCCTATCTATGATGATTATGGTGATGACATGTATGCTATAAAGAATAATGATAACCATGAAACTTGTCATCATGATTTTAATTTTCAATCCCATGATAGTTATTTTGTTGAGTTTGCTCCCACAACTATTCATGGGAATAAATTTGCTTATGTGGAGAGTAAGAAAATTTCTATGCTTATGTATCATGAAAAGAATGATTTATGTGATGATTATATTCTTGAATTTCTTCATGATGCTACTGAAAATTATTATGAGGGAGGAACTTATGCTTGTAGGAATTGCAACAATGTCAAGTTTCCTCTATATATGTTAAAAGTTTTGAAGTTATGCTTGTTTTGCCTTCCTAGGCTAGTTGATTCTTGTTCCCATAAGTTGTTTGCTCACAAAATCCCCATGCATAGGAAGTGGATTAGACTTAAATGTGCTAGTCATATGCTTCATGATGCTCTCTTTATGTTTCAATCCTTATCTTTTATGCGAGCATCATTGAACTCGTCATGCCTAGCTAAAAGGCATAAAAGAAAAGCGCTTGTTGGGAGACAATCCAACACTTTTACCTACTGTTTTTATGTGTCACCATGATTAATCTACTGTAGTAATCATGTTTTATTGCTTTTGTTTCAATAAAGTGCCAAGTAAAGCCTTTGGGATCATGTTGGGTGGTAGTTGATTTGATCTTGCTGAAAAATAGAAACTTTTGCGCTCACGAAAATAATTCTCATTTTTAACAAATGAGTGATTTTGAGTTGATTCTTTTTGCATAAGTTTAATATACAAATTTCTCACGTGGTCCTATTTTTTCATAATTTTTGGAGTAGCATAAGTATGGTTTGAGTACAGATTACTACACACTGTTCTGTTTTTTGACAGATTCTGTTTTCAATGCATAGTTTGCTTGTTTCCTAGTTTCTATGGCTTATATTGCTCAATATAAATTGTGGAAATGATATTCTACAGTGGTAATTGTGGAAAAAATTATAAATCTTGTCTTTGACAGTACCAAAGTGAAATGGTTTGCTCTTTACCATACTAATAACCTGTCTCACGAAGTTCCGTTAAGTTTTGTGTGATTGAAGTTTTCAAGTTTTGGTTGAGATGTCGATATGAGGAGAATAAGGAGTGACAAGACCCTAAGCTTGGGGATGCGCAAGGCACCCCAAGGTAATATTCAAGGAAGATCCAAGCAACTAAGCTTGGGGATGCCCCGGAAGGCATCCCCTCTTTCATCTCCAACATTATAGGTAACCTCACTTGGAGCTACATTTTCATTCGTTACATGATATGAGTTTTACTTGGAGCGTCATTTTCTTTTGCTAGGATTTGCTTGCTATTATTTAGAATAATGTTTTGCATCTTTCATTTCAATAAAAATGTCAAGGATAGCCTTTACCCTGCTTATTTTGCAAGTCTACATGTTGTTGTTTCAAAACAGAAAGTTTACCGCTGTTGCAAAAATTCCCTAGAAAAGTCAGAACGTGGTGAAATGTTGAAACCTTTTGCATAATAAGCTCTGATAAATTTTCAACAGTGTGGTAAAATTTTAATAATTTTTGGAGTAAAATAAGTATTGATACTCTTGCATTCTTTACAGACTGTACTATTTTGGCAGATTGCTGTTATGTTTGTATTGCTTGCATATGTTTGCTTGTTTAATGATTCTATTTGAGGATAGGAGTATTAAATATGCAGAGGCATTTAGTATGAAATGTTGAATAATAATTTTAGTGATTTGCTACAGTAGAGAATGATAAGGTTTTTGCATTGGTTTATACTAACTTATCTCACGAGTTCTTGCTGAGTTTTATGTGGATGAAGCTTTTGAGATTTAGGGAAACCGTGATATGAGAGGAATTAAGGAGACACAAAATCTCAAGCTTGGGGATGCCCAAGGCACCCTAATAACCCACAAGTATAGGGGATCGCAACAGTTTTCGAGGGTAGAGTATTCAACCCAAATTTATTGATTTGACACAAGGGCAGCCAAAGAATATTCTCAAGTATTTGCAGTTGAGTTGTCAATTCAACCACACCTGGATAACTTAGTATCTGCAGCAAAGTATTTAGTAGCAAAGTAATATGGAAGTAACGATAACGGTAGCAAAAGTAACATTTTTGGGTTTTGTAGTGATTGTAACAGTAGCAACGGAAAAGTAAATGAGCGAAGAACAATATGTGAAAATCTCGTAGGCATTGGATCGGTGATGGAGAATTATGCCGGATGCGGTTCATCATGTAACAGTCATAACATAGGGTGACACAGAACTAGCTCCAATTCATCAATGTAATGTAGGCATGTATTCTGAATATAGTCATACGTGCTTATGGAAAAGAACTTGCATGACATCTTTTGTCCTACCCTCCTGTGGCAGCGGGGTCCTAATGGAAACTAAGGGATATTAAGGCCTCCTTTTAATAGAGTGCCGGACCAAAGCATTAACACATAGTGAATACATGAACTCCTCAAACTATGGTCATCACCGGGAGTGGTCCCGATTATTGTCACTTCGGGGTTGCCGGATCATAAGACATAGTAGGTGACTATAGACTTGCAAGATAGGATCAAGAACTCACATATATTCATGAAAACATAATAGGTTCAGATCTGAAATCATGGCACTCGGGCCCTAGTGACAAGCATTAAGCATAGAAAAGTCATAGCAACATCAATCTCAGAACATAGTGGATACTAGGGATCAAACCCTAACAAAACTAACTCGATTACATGATAAATCTCATCCAACCCATCACCGTCCAGCAAGCCTACGATGGAATTACTCACGCGCGGCGGTGAGCATCATGAAATTGGTGATGGAGGATGGTTGATGATGACGACGGCGACGGATTCCCCTCTCCGGAGCCCCGAACGGACTCCAGATCAGCCCTCCCGAGAGGTTTTAGGGCTTGGCGGCGGCTCCATATCGTAAAACGCGATGAATCCTTCTCTCTGATTTTTTTCTCCCCGAACACGAATATATGGAGTTGGAGTTGAGGTCGGTGGAGCGTCAGGGGGCCCACGAGGCAGGGGGCGCGCCCCCCACCCTCGTGGACAGGTGGAGGCCCCCCTGACGTGGATTCTTCTTCTAGTATTTTTATATTTTCCAAAAATAAGTTCCGTGGAGTTTCAGGTCATTCCGAGAACTTTTGTTTCTGCACATAAATAACACCATAGCAATTCTGCTGAAAACAGCGTCAGTCCGGGTTAGTTCCATTCAAATCATGCAAGTTAGAGTCCAAAACAAGGGCAAAAGTGTTTGGAAAAGTAGATACGACGGAGACGTATCAACTCCCCCAAGCTTAAACCTTTGCTTGTCCTCAAGCAATTCAGTTGATAAACTGAAAGTGATAAAGAAAAACTTTTACAAACTCTGTTTGCTCTTGTTGTTGTATATATGTAAAGCCAGCATTCAAGTTTTCAGCAAAGATTATGAACTAACCATATTCACAATAACTCTTAGGTCTCATGTTTACTCATATCAATGGCATAATCAACTAGCGAGCAATAATAATAAATCTCGGATGACAACACTTTCTCAAAACAATCATAATATGATATAACAAGATGGTATCTCGCTAGCCCTTTCTGAGACCGCAAAACATAAATGCAGAGCCCCTTTAAAGATCAAGGACTGACTAGACATTGTAATTCATGGTAAAAGAGATCCAGTCATAGTCATACCCAATATAAATTAATAGTAATGGATGCAAATGACAGCAGTGCTCTCCAGCTGGTGCTTTTTAATAAGAGGGTGATGACTCGACATAAAAGTAAATAGATAGGCCCTTCGCAGAGGGAAGCAGGGATTTGTAGAGGTGCCAGAGCTCGGTTTTGAAAGCAGAGATAAATAATATTTTGAGCGGCATACTTTCATTGTCAACATAACAACCAAGAGATGGCGATATCTTCCATGCTACACACATTATAGGCGGTTCCCAAACAGAATGGTAAAGTTTATACTCCCCCACCACCAACAAGCATCAATCCATGGCTTGCTCGAAACAACGAGTGCCCCCAACTAACAACAATCCCAGGGGGAGTTTTGTTTGCAATTATTTTGATTTGATTTGCATGGGACTGGGCATCCCGGTGACCATCCATTTTCTCGTGAGTGAGGAGCGGAGTCCACTCCTCTTGAGAATAACCCGCCTAGCATGGAAGATACGGACAGCCCTAGTTGATACATGAGCTATTCGAGCATACAAAACAGAATTTCATTTGAAGGTTTGGAGTTTGGAGCATACAAATTTACTTGGAATGGCAGGTAGATACCACATATAGGAAGGTATAGTGGACTCATACGGAATAACTTTGGGGTTTAAGGGATTGGATGCACAAGCAGTATTCCCGCTTAGTACAAGTGAAGGCTAGCAAAAGACTGGGAAGCGACCAACTAGAGAGCGACAACAGTCATGAACATGCATTAAAATTAATATACATTAAGTGCAAGCATGAGTAGGATATAATCCACCATGAACATAAATATCGTGAAGGCTATGTTGATTTGTTTCAACTACATGTGTGAACATGTGCCAAGTCGAGTCACTTAAATCATTCAAAGGAGGATACCACCCCATCATACCGCATCACAACCATTTTAATAGCATGTTGGCACGCAAGGTAAACCATTATAAACTCCTAGCTAATTAAGCATGGCATAAGCAACTATAATCTCTAATTTTCATTGCAAACATGTTCATTCATAATAGGCTGAATCAGGAACGATGAACTAATCATATTTACAAAAACAGGAGAGGTCGAGTTCATACCAGCTTCTCTCATCTCAATCAGTCCATCATATATCGTCATAATTGCCTTTCACTTGCACGACTGAACGATGTGAATAATAATAATTGTGCACGTGCATTGGACTAAGCTGGAATCTGCGAGCATTCAATAAACAGGAGAAGACAAGGCAATATGGACTCTTGGTTAAATCAACAATAATGCATATAAGAGCCACTTCAACAATTTCATCATGGTCTTCTCCTATCGACCCCCAAAGAAAAGAAAAGAAATAAAACTATTTACACGGGAAATCTCCCAACAAGCAAAAGAAGAACAAGAAATCTTTTTGGGTTTTCTTTTTAATTATTACTACTACAGCATGAAAAGTGAACTAACTAAAAGCTACAACTAATTTTTTTGCTTTTTCTTAAGGTTTATTAAACACACAAGAAAAAAGCGTAAAAAGAAAATAAACTAGCATGGATATTACAGTGAAAAAGTATGAGCACCGACATCTACCAATGAGTGTGTGAACATAAATGTAATGTCGGTGGGAAATACGTACTCCCCCAAGCTTAGGCTTTTGGCCTAAGTTGGTTTATTGCCACGGATGGCCTGGCGGATATCCATAGTTGTAGCCGGGGCTGTACTGAGATGCAGCGGCTATTGCCTCCTGAGCTGCAGCGTGGCGGCGAGCTGCCTCCGCCCTCCTCTCGTACTCATCTGCCTCCTCTCTGGTAATAACATGTCTTCCTTTTGCCTGATAATCAAAGAAGGCAGGAGCAGGGAGAGTAATATGGACAGCACGACGTCTGTCAAAGATTAAGCGATACTGGAGGGACTGCTCGTTCCTCTCAAGAAAATGATGATGAACCATGGCATTATAATCTAAATAAACATTAGGCAGCTCAACATCATACTCACGTACAGGTACCTCAAGAAAATTAGCTAGACGGGCTGCATAAATCCCTCCAAAGAAATCTCCATTAATTTTATTATTATGCAACCTACGTGCAACAATAGCTCCCAAATTATAGGATTTGTCTCCTAACACAGCACTCCTAAGAACACTGAGGTCAGGCACACACATGTGACATGCTTCATCCTTACCATTTATGCACCTACCTATAAAGAGAACAAAATAATGTATAGCAGGAAAATGAATACTCCCTATGGTAGCTTGTGTTATGTCTCTAGATTCACCCATAGTTATACTGGCAAGAAAATCTCTAAATTCAGATTTGCGAGGTTCACGAGGACTACCCCATTGTGGAAGTTTGCAAGCAGTGGTAAAATCCTCTAAGTCCATAGTATAAGAATTCTCATAAAGATCAAATAGGACAGTTTGAGAATTGCGTGAAGATGAAAATTCAAACCTCCTCACAAAGGAACTAGTGAGATAGTGGTACTAGGGGCACTTTTCTGCCTCAAAGCTCACAAGATCGGCGTTACGCAAATATGCGTTAAATTCTTCCTTGATTTCTGCTCGATCCATAAAGTCTTCTGAAGGCCACTCACAAGGCCGCACTGGGGCGTCCCTTGGTGGTTCATCATCAGCATCACGCATTGTAAGCCTGGGTCCTTGCTTCCTTGAAGGACCACCTTGGTACATTTTCCTAAACATATTTCTTCCTCTGAAAAATTTCTGAAATTTTTAGTAACTTCAAATAAAAGTGAACCAAGCTCAACAAAATTGATAGCAACTACTCCTACAAGTGCCCGGAGCCTATATCATGCATTTTCACTACTTGGAACCATATAAATTTGACATGCAAGCTCAAGAACATGGTCACCTAGGCAGCACAAATTTGCAATGAATAAAGCACTAGAACAAAAACTAATTGGACCAATGGAGGAGTCACATACCAAGGAACAATCCCCCCAAGCAGTTTTGTGAGAGGTGCTTTGAGCAAGGAGATCAAAAATCGCAGCAAAATGAGCTAGAACTCGTGCTTGAGCTGGATGGTGATTTTTTTGGAGGAAGAAGAAGTGTGTGGGTGCAGGAATAAGTGGAGGGAGCCACTATGGGCGCATGAGGCAGGGGGGCGCCCTGTAGGGGTGGGCGCGCCCTGGACCCTCGTGGCCAGGTGCTTGCTCCCCCTGCTGTGTTCTCAGTGCCAAATATTCTCAAATATTCCGGAAAAATCATATTAAATTGGCAGGGCATTTGGAGAACTTTTATTTTCGGGGTGTTTTTTATATTGCATGGATAATTCAGAAAACAAACAGAAAAATACTATTTTTACTTTATTTCAACTAAATAACAAAAAGTAAAAGAAGGGTACAGAAGGTTGTGCCTTCTAACTTCATACATCTCATGCTTATCAAAAGGAATCCACTAACAAGGTAGATCAGGTCTTGTTAACAAACTCATTCCGATTAACATGGAACCGGAAAAATTTCGAATGACACTATGTTACCTCAACAGGGATATGCACATCCCCAATAATAAGAATATCATATTTCTTCTTGACAGTAGGAAGGGGAAATTCAAAACCTCCAAAAATAATCGATGGAATTTTTCCAATAGAATTGATACTGTGGACTTGAGGTTGTTTCCTCGGAAAGTGTACCGTGTGCTCATTACCATTAACATGAAAAGTGACATTGCCTTTGTTGCAATCAATAACAGCCCCTGCAGTATTCAAAAAGGGTCTTCCAAGAATAATAGACATACTATCGTCCTCGGGAATATCAAGAATAACGAAGTCCGTTAAAATAGTAACGTTTGCAACTACAACAGGCACATCCTCACAAATACCAACAGGTATAGCAGTTGATTTATCAACCATTTGCAAGGATATTTCAGTAGGTGTCAACTTATTCAAATCAAGTCTACGATATAAAGAGAGAGGCATAACACTAACACCGGCTCAAAGATCACATAAAGCAATTTTAACGTAGTTTCTTTTAATGGAGCATGGTATAGTTGGTACTCCTGGATCTCCTAGCTTCTTAGGTATTCCACCCTTGAAAGTGTAATTAGCAAGCATGGTAGAAATTTCAGCTTCCGGTATCTTTCTTTTATTAGTAACTATTTCTTTCATATACTTGGCATAAGGATTCATTTTGAGCATATCAGTCAAACGCATACGCAAAAATATAGGTCTAATCATTTTAGCAAAGCGCTCAAAATCCTCATCATCCTTTTTCTTGGATGGTTTGGGAGGAAAAGGCATGGGTTTCTAAACCCAAGGTTCTCTTTCCTTACCGTGTTTCCTAGCAACAAAGTCTCTCTTATCATAACGTTGATTCTTTGATTGTGGGTTATCAAGATCAACAGCAGGTTCAATTTCTACATCATTATCATTGCTAGGTTGAGCATCATCATGAACATTATCATTAACATTTTCACTAGGTTCATGTTCATTACCAGATTGTGTTTCAGCATCAGAAATAGAAATATCATTTGGATTCTCAGGTGGTTCAGCAATAGGTTCACTAGAAGCATGCAAAGTCCTATCATTTTTCTTTTTCTTCTTTTTAGAAGAACTAGGTGCATCTATATTATTTCTTTGAGAATCTTGCTCAATTCTCTTAGGGTGGCCTTCAGGATACAAAGGTTCCTGAGTCATTTTACCCGTTCTAGTAACCACTCTAACAGCAAAATCATTCTTCTTATTATTCAATTCATTGAGCAAATCATTTTGAGCTTTAAGTACTTGTTCTACTTGAGTGGTAACCATAGAAGCATGTTTACTAATGAGTTTAAGTTCACCTTTAACTCTAGACATATAATCACCCAAGTGTTCACTCATATAAGCATTTTGTTTTAATTGTCTACCAAAATAAGCATTCAAGTCTTCTTGCTTAACCATAAAGTTATCAAATTCATCCAAACATTGGCTAGCAAACTTAGTAGGAGGGATTTCAGCTTTATCATATCTATAGAGAGAATTTACCTTTACTACCTGTGTCGGGTTATCAAGACCATGAGTTTCTTCAATAGGTGATGAATTAAGATCATATGTTTCTTCAACAGGCGGTAAATTAAGACCATGTATTTCTTCAATAGGAGGTAAATTCTTAACATCTTCAGCTTTAATACCCTTTTCTTTCATAGATTTCTTTGCCTCTTGCATATCTTCAGGACTGAGAAATAGGACACCTCTCTTCTTCGGAGTTGGTTTAGGAATAGGCTCAGGAGTTGGCTCAGGAAGTGTCCAATTATTTTCATTTGTGAACATATTATTCAATAGAATTTCAGCTTCATCCGGTGTTCTTTCCCTGAAAATAGAACCAGCACAACTATCCAGGTAATCTCTGGAAGCATCGGTTAGTCCATTATAAAAGATATCAAGCATTTCATTTTTCTTAAGAGGATGATCAGGCAAAGCATTAAGTAATTGGAGAAGCCTCCCCCAAGCTTGTGGGAGACTCTCTTCTTCAGTTTGCACAAAGTTGTATATATCCCTTAAAGCAGCTTGTTTCTTATGAGCAGGGAAATATTTAGCAGAGAAGTAATAAATCATATCCTGGGGACTACGCACACAACTAGGATCAAGAGAATTAAACCATATCTTAGCATCACCCTTTAATGAGAACGGAAATATTTTAAGAATGTAAAAGTAGCGAGTTCTCTCATCATTAGTGAACAGGGTGGCTATATCATTTAATTTAGTAAGATGTGCCACAATAGTTTCAGATTCATAGCCATAAAAAGGATCAGATTCAACCAAATTAATTATATCAGGATCAACAGAGAATTCATAATCCTTATCAGTAACACAGATAGGTGAAGTAGCAAAAGCAGGGTCAGGTTTCATTCTAGCATTAAGAGATTGCTGCTTCCATTTAGCTAATAACTTCTTTAGATCATATCTATCATTGCAAGCTGAAATAGCTCTAGCAGCTTCTTCATCCATAACATAACCCTCAGGAACAACAGGTAATTCATATTTATTAGGGGGAGAGTCTTCATCATCACTATCTTCAATATTATCAGTTTCAATAATTTCATTCTCTCTAGCCCTAGCAAGTTGTTCATGAAGAAATTCACCAAGTGGCACAGTAGTATCAAGCATAGAAGTAGTTTCATCATAAGTATCATGCATAGCAGAAGTGGCATTATCAATAACATGCGACATATCAGAATGAATAGCAGAAGCAGGTTTAGGTGCCGCAAGCTTACTCAAAACAGAAGGTGAATCAAGTGCAGAGCTAGATGGCAGTTCCTTACCTCCCCTCATAGTTGAGGGATAAATTGTTGTTTTCGCGTCTTTCAAGTTCTTCATAGTGACCAGCAGATATAAATCCCAAGTGACTCAAAGAATAGAGCTATGCTCCCCGGCAACGGCGCCAGAAAATAGTCTTGATAACCCACAAGTATAGGGGATCGCAACAGTTTTCGAGGGTAGAGTATTCAACCCAAATTTATTGATTCGACACAAGGGGGGCCAAATAATATTCTCAAGTATTTGTAGATGAGTTGTCAATTCAACCACACCTGGATAACTTAGTATCTGCAGCAAAGTATTTAGTAGCAAAGTAATATGGAAGTAACGTTAACGGTAGCAAAAGTAATATTTTTGGGTTTTGTAGTGATTGTAACAGTAGCAACGGAAAAGTAAATAAGCGAAGAGCAATATGTGAAAAGCTCATAGGCATTGGATCGGTGATGGAGAACTATGCCGGATGCGGTTCATCATGTAACAGTCATAACATAGGGTGACACAGAACTAGCTCCAATTCATCAATGTAATGTAGGCATGTATTCCGAATATAGTCATACGTGCTTATGGAAAAGAACTTGCATGACATCTTTTGTCCTACCCTCCTGTGGCAGCGGGGTCCTAATGGAAACTAAGGGATATTAAGGCCTCCTTTTAATAGAGTGCCAAACCAAAGCATTAACACATAGTGAATACATGAACTCCTCAAACTATGGTCATCACCGGGAGTGGTCCCGATTATTGTCACTTCGGGGTTGCCGGAACATAACACATAGTAGGTGACTATAGACTTGCAAGATAGGATCAAGAACTCACATATATTCATGAAAGCATAATAGGTTCAGATCTGAAATCGTGGCACTCGGGCCCTAGTGACAAGCATTAAGCATAGCAAAGTCATAGCAACATCAATCTCAGAACATAGTGGATACTAGGGATCAAACCCTAACAAAACTAACTCGATTACATGATAAATCTCATCCAACCCATCGCTGTCCAGCAAGCCTACGATGGAATTACTCACGCGCGGCGGTGAGCATCATGAAATTGGTGATGGAGGATGGTTGATGATGACGACGGCGACGGATTCCCCTCTCTGGAGCCCCGAACGGACTCCAGATCAGCCCTCCCGAGAGGTTTTAGGGCTTGGCGGCAGCTCCGTATCGTAAAACGTGATGAATCCTTCTCTCTGATTTTTTTCTCCCCGAACACGAATATATGGAGTTGGAGTTGAGGTCCGTGGAGCGTCAGGGGGCCCACAAGGCAGGGGGGCAAGTGCGCCCCCCACCCTCGTGGACAGGTGGAGGCCCCCTGACGTGGATTATTCTTCCAGTATTTTTTCTTGTTCCCATAAGTTGTTTGGTCACAAAATCCCCATGCATAGGAAGTGGGTTAGACTTAAATGTGCTAGTCATATGCTTCATGATGCTCTCTTTATGTTTTAATCCTTATCTTTTATGCGAGCATCATTGAACTCGTCATGCCTAGCTAAAAGGCATAAAAGAAAAGCGCTTGTTGGGAGACAATCCAACACTTTTACCTACTTCTTTTATGTGTCACCATGATTAATCTACTGTAGTAATCATGTTTTATTGCTTTTGTTTCAATAAAGTGCCAAGTAAAGCCTTTGGGATCATGTTGGGTGGTAGTTGATTTGATCTTGCTGAAAAACAGAAACTTTTGCGCTCACGAAAATAATTCTCATTTTTAACAGATGAGTGATTTTGAGTTGATTCTTTTTGCATAAGTTTAATATACAAATATCTCACGCGGTCCTATTTTTTCATAATTTTTGGAGTAGCATAAGTATGGTTTAAGTACAGATTACTACACACTGTTCTGTTTTTTGACAGATTCTGTTTTCAATGCATAGTTTGCTTGTTTCCTAGTTTCTATGGCTTATATTGCTCAATATAAATTGTGAAAATGATATGCTACAGTGGTAATTGTGGAAACAATTATAAATCTTGTCTTTGACAGTACCAAAGTGAAATGGTTTGCTCCTTACCATACTAATAACCTGTCTCACGAAGTTCCGTTAAGTTTTGTGTGATTGAAGTTTTCAAGTTTTGGTTGAGATGCCGATATGAGGAGAATAAGGAGTGACAAGACCCTAAGCTTGGGGATGCGCAAAGCACCCCAAGGTAATATTCAAGGAATATCCAAGAAACTAAGCTTGGGGATGCCCCGGAAGGCATCCCCTCTTTCATCTCCAACATTATAGGTAACCTCACTTGGAGCTACATTTTCATTCGTCACATGATATGAGTTTTACTTGGAGCGTCATTTTATTTTGCTAGGATTTGCTTGCTATTATTTAGAATAATGTTTTGCATCTTTCATTTCAATAAAAATGTCAAGGATAGCCTTTACCCTGCTTATTTTGCAAGTCTACATGTTGCTATTTCAAAACAGAAAGTTTACCGCTGTTGCAAAAATTCCCTAGAAAAGTCAGAACGTGGTAAAATGTTGAAACTTTTTGAATAATAAGCTCTGATAAATTTTCAACAGTGTGGTAAAATTTTAATAATTTTTGGAGTAAAATAAGTATTGATACTCTTGCATTCTTTACAGACTGTATTGTTTTGGCAGATTGCTGTTATGTTTGTATTGCTTGCATATGTTTGCTTGTTTAATGATTCTATTTGAGGATAGGAGTATTAAATATGCAGAGGCATTTAGTATGAAATGTTGAATAATAATTTTAGTGATTTGCTACAGTAGAGAATGATAAGGTTTTTGCATTGGTTTATACTAACTTATCTCACGAGTTCTTGCTGAGTTTTGTGTGGATGAAGCTTTTGAGATTTAGGGAAACCGTGATATGAGAGGAATTAAGGAGACACAAAATCTCAAGCTTGGGGATGCCCAAGGGACCCTGATAACCCACAAGTATAGGGGATCGCAACAGTTTTCGAGGGTAGAGTATTCAACCCAAATTTATTGATTCGACACAAGGGGAGCCAAAGAATATTCTCAAGTATTTGCAGTTGAGTTATCAATTCAACCACACCTGGATAACTTAGTATCTGCAGCAAAGTATTTAGTAGCAAAGTAATATGGAAGTAACGGTAATGGTAGCAAAAGTAATATTTTTGGGTTTTGCAGTGATTGTAACAGTAGCAACGGAAAAGTAAATAAGTGAAGAACAATATGTGAAAAGCTCGTAGGCATTGGATCGGTGATGGAGAATTATGCCGGATGCGGTTCATCATGTAACAGTCATAACATAGGGTGACACAGAACTAGCTCCAATTCATCAATGTAATGTAGGCATGTATTCCGAATATAGTCATACGTGCTTATGGAAAAGAACTTGCATGACATCTTTTGTCCTACCCTCCCATGGCAGTAGGGTCCTAATGGAAACTAAGGGATATTAAGGCCTCCTTTTAATAGAGTACCGGACCAAAGCATTAACACATAGTGAATACATGCACTCCTCAAACTATGGTCATCACCGGGAGTGGTCCCGATTATTGTCACTTCGGGGTTGCCGGATCATGACACATAGTAGGTGACTATAGACTTGCAAGATAGGATCAAGAACTCACATATATTCATGAAAACATAATAGGTTCAAATCTGAAATCATGGCACTCGGGCCCTAGTGAAAAGCATTAAGCATAGCAAAGTCATAGCAACATCAATCTCAGAACATAGTGGATACTAAGGATCAAACCCTAACAAAACTAACTCGATTACATGATAAATCTCATCCAACCCATCACTGTCCAGCAAGCCTACGATAGAATTACTCACGCGCGGCGGTGAGCATCATGAAATTGGTGATGGAGGATGGTTGATGATGACGACGGCGACGGATTCCCCTCTCCGGAGCCCCGAACGGACTCCAGATCAGCCCTCCCGAGAGGTTTTAGGGCTTGGCGGCGGCTCCGTATCGTAAAACGCGATGAATCCTTCTCTCTGATTTTTTTCTCCCCAAACACGAATATATGGAGTTGGAGTTGAGGTCCGTGGAGCGTCAGGGGGCCCACAAGGCAGGGGGCAGGTGCGCCCCCCACCCTCGTGGACAGGTAGAGGCCCCCATGACGTGGATTCTTCTTCCAGTATTTTTTATATTTCCAAAAATAAGTTCCGTGGAGTTTCAGATCATTCCGAGAACTTTTGTTTCTGCACATAAATAACACCATAGCAATTCTGCTGAAAACAGCGTCAGTCCGGGTTAGTTCCATTCAAATCATGCAAGTTAGAGTCCAAAACAAGGGCAAAAGTGTTTGGAAAAGTAGATACGACGCAGACGTATCACACCCCAAGATAATATTTCAAGAAGTCTCAAGCATCTAAGCTTGGGGATGCGCCGGTAGGCATCCCACCTTTTTTCTTCAACAATTATAGGTTCGTATCGGTTGAGCATAAGTTTTTGCTTCTTCACATGATGTGTGCTATTCTTGAAATGTCATTTTGTTTTGTTTTGCTTGCTGTTTTAAGAAAATACTTAGATATAAAAGTTTTTAAATAAAATAGAGTCCTCAAATAGTTGCCAGGGAGGCTAGGTAAGCGGCATGCACATCCCGTCAACAAAGCTCTTTTCTATGGAATTGCTCTAGTGCTTCACTTATATCTTTTTGAGCATGGTGTTCTTTAGTCTTTTTGAATAAATTCTCTCTTGCTTCACTTAAATTAATTTGATAGAAAGAAATATTATGCTCATGATCTTCACTTATATTTGTTTTAGCTTATCAAAAGCAACACATGAAAATTAGTCCCAAAGTGATAGATATCCAAGAAGGATATAATAAAAACTTTCATGAAGATCATTGGACAAAATAAACTTGATTCCTTGTAATAGTTTTGAGATATGATGATGTGATATGTGAGTCATATTGATGAGTAATTGTGCTTTAGTAAGAATATTGGTGTTAAGGTTTGTGATTCCCTATGCAAGCACGAAAGTCAATAGTTATGCAATGAAATTACATCCTACTTGTGGTGCATTATTCGGTGTTAATTATGCTCAATGCTCTCTTATGAGATTATTCGTTTCTTGGTTGGTCGCTTCTCAATCTTTTGCTAGCCTTCATTTTGCACTAAGTATGATCACTACTTGTGCATCCAAAATCCTTTAAACCAGTTTGGCCACATGAGTCCACTATACCTACCTATATGCGGTATTCTTTTGCCGTTCTAAGCAAATTTGTATGTGCCATCTCTAATTTTCAAAATAAATTTCTCTTTTGTGTGCTCGTACCGCTCGCGAGGCGGTGAGGGGAGGCCAATATTTTCCATGATAGATGTGTTATTTTCACGATGAGTGTTTATTCACTTGTCATTGCACGAGAGTAAGGCAAAGGTATTAGGGATACCCAGTCCCGAAATGAAAAATGAATTTACTTTATGTTGTCAAATAATAAGTTCCTTGGAAAGTGTTGGTATGAAGGGCACCCGTGGATACGGTTAGCCATGGAAAGTGAAAGTATGGTGGAAAAAGGAATAAACTTTATTTCTTGTTTGGGAACCGCCTATGATATATCTAGCATGGAAAGTGTTGGGAGCTCTAAGTCGTTTTCGTTGGTGGGAAAAGTATGCCTCTCAAAATGTTTTTATCTCTTATTTTTCGCTTTGAGCTCTGGCACCTCTACAAATCCCTACTTCCCTCCGCAAAGGGCCTTTCTTTTACTTTATGCAATTTTTATTTTTAATTTGAGTCACCATCTTCTCTAATAAAAGCACCAACTAGGGGGCACTATGATCGTACTTGAGCATTGAGTATAGCTAATATGCGAGTGTGTTTCATGAATGGATCAATGATTGAGCATGATGGGCTAGGGATAACTTATTTTAGCATTGATATTGCGAAAGACATTGTTGCTTGCTGATATGCTTGAGTATTTAAGTCCTCATGTCAAAACTAGACTATTGCTTTGAACCATATAAAAGTCCAAATGTGCATGCTATAAAAAAGGAATATGAGATGACATGTTAGGCAGCATTTCACATCAAAAATTCTGTTTTTATCATTTACCTACTCGAGGACGGGCAGGAATTAAGCTTGGGGATGCTGACACGTCTCCAACGTATCTATAATTTTTGATTGTTCCTTGCTGTTATATTATCATTCTTGGATGTTTTACAATCATTTTATAGTCAATTTATATCATTTTTTGGTACTAACCTATTGACATAGTGCCAAGTGCCAGTTGATGTTTTTCCATGTTTTTTACATCGCAGGAAATCAATATCAAACGGAGTCCAAACACCGCGAAACTTTTTGGATATTTTTTATGGACCAGAAGACCACCAATGGGCCAGAAGAGTACCTGGGGGTGCCCCGAGGGGGGCACAACCCACCAGGGCGTGCCTGGGGGCCCAGGTGCGCCCAGGTGGGTTGTGCCCACCTCGGTGGACTCCCGCACCCCCTCTTTACCCTATAAATTCCCAAAAATTCCAAAAACCCTCGGGGTTAACCTAGATAAGAAGTTCCGCCGCCGCAAGGCTCTGTAGCCACCGAAAACCAATCTAGACCCCATTCCGGCACTCTGCCGAAGGAGGGATCATCACCGGTGGCTATCTTCATCATCCCGGCGGCCACCACGATGAGGAGGGAGTAGTCCACCCTCGAGGTTGAGGGTTTGTACTAGTAGCTATGTGTTTAATCTCTCTCTCTCTCTCTCGTGTTCTTGAGATGTCACAATCTTGATGTATCGCGGGCTTTGTTAATATAGTCGGATCATATGGTGCTTTCCCCTCTCTATGTTGTTGTAATGAATTGAGTTTTTCCCCTGAGATTTCGTTGTTATCGGATTGGACACTTTTATGGATTTGAGAACACTTGATATATGTCTTGCAATTGAATACTCGTGGTGACAATGGGGTATCGTATTGATTCACTTGATATATGTTTTGGCACTCAACTCGCGGATTCCCGAGGTGACATTGGGGTAATCTATGCATAGGGGTTGATGCACGTTCTTGTCTTTGTTTCTCCGGTAGAAATCTTGGGGCACTCTTTGAAGTTCTTTGTGTTGGATTGAGTATTATGAATATGAATTTGCTTTGGTGTTATTTTAGTACGAACTCTAGGATAGATCGAACGGAAAGAATAGCTTTATGTTATTTTAGTACAAACTCTTGAATAGATCGAACGGAAAGAATAGCTTTGAGGTGGTTTCGTACCATACAAACAATTTATTCTTATGTTCTTTGCTAGGTAGGAACTTTGAGGTGATTCTTCATCGCAGTTCGAGGGATGGTTATATGATCCAATTATATTAGCATCGCTGAGAGATTGCACTAGCAAATGTACGGACCCTGGGCCTCATTTTCAAGCATTGCAATACCGTTTTTGTGCATGTTTACTACTTGCTACCTTCCTGTTTTTATTTATTTAGATTATAAAAATATATTTCTACCATCCATATTACACTCTTATTACCATCTCTTCGGTGAACTAGTGCGCCTATACAATTTGCCATTGTATTGGGTGTGTTGGGGACACAAGAGATTTCTTGTATTTGGTTGCAGGGTCGTTTGAGAGAGACCATCTTCATCCTACACCTCTCACGGATTGATAAACCTTAGGTCATCCACTTGAGGGAAAATTTCTACTGTCCTACAAAACTCCGCGCTTGGAGGCCAAACACGTGTCTACAAGAATAAAGTTGCATAGTAGACATCAGTGGGTATACAAATTACTGTTGGGCAATTGATAGAACTTCAAATGATCATGACTATATCTAGGCAATGATCATTATATAGGCATCACGTCCAAGATTAGTAGACCGACTCCTGCCTGCATCTACTACTATTACTCCACACATCAACCGCTATCCAACATGCATCTAGTGTATTAAGTTCATGGGGAAACGGAGTAATGCAATAAGTACGATGACATGATGTAGACAAGATCTATCTATGTAGAGACAGACCCCATTATTTTATCCTTGGTAGCAATGATACATACGTGTCGGTTCCCCTTCTGTCACTGGGATCAAGCACCGTAAAATCGAACCCACTACAAAGCACCTCTTCCCATTGCAAGATAAATAGATCAAGTTGGCCAAACAAAACCCAAATATCGGAGAAGAAATACGAGGCTATAAGAGATCAAAGAAACTCAAATAACTTTCATGGATATAAAAAGATAGATCTGATCATAAACTCAAAGTTTATCCGATCCCAACAAACACACCGCAAAAAGAGTTACATCATATGGATCTCCAAGAGACCATTGTCTTGAGAATTCAGCGAGAGAGAGGAAGTCGTCTAGCTACTAACTATGGACCCGAAGGTCTACAAAGAACTACTCACGCATCATCGGAGAGGCACCAATGGAAGTGGTGAACCCCTCCGTGATGGTGTCTAGATTAGATCTGGTGGTTCTGGACTCTGCGGCGGCGGGAATTCATTTTCGTCAACTCCCCTAGGGTTTCTGGAATATTGGGGTATTTATAGAGCAAAGAGGCGGTCCGGGGGGCACCCGAGGTGGGCACAGTTGTGCTCCCCTCGGAGCACCCCGAGGCGCAGCCTTGGCCCATTAGGTGTCTTCTGGTCCATTAAAAATCTCCGTGAAGTTTCATTGTGTTTGGACTCCGTTTGGTATTGATTTCCTGCATGTAAAAAACATGCAGAAAACAGCAACTGGCACTTGGCACTATGTCAATAGGTTAGTACCAAAAAATGATATAAAATGATTACAAAATATCCAAGATTGATAATATAACAACATGGAACAATCATAAATTATAGATATGTTGGAGACGTATCAGCATCCCCAAGCTTAACTCCTGCTCGTCCTCGAGTAGGTTAGTGATAAAAACAGAATTTTTGATGTGGAATGCTGCCTAACATGTCATCTCATATTCTTTTCTTTATAGCATGGACATTTGGACTTTTATGTGATTCAAAGAAATATTCTAGTTTTGACATGATAACTTAAATACTCAAGCATATCAACAAGCAGTCATGTCTTTCAAAATATCAATGCTAAAATAAGTTATCCCTAGCCCATCATGCCTAATCATTGATCCATTCATGAAACACACTCGCATATTAGCTACACCCAATACTCATGTACGATCATATTGCCTCCTAGTTGGTGCTTTTATAAGAGAAGATGGAGACTCAAATTCAAAATAAAAATTGTATAAAGTAAAAGAAAGGCCCTTCGCAGAGGGAAGTAGGGATTTGTAGGGGTGCCAAAGCTCAAAGCAAAAAACTTAGAGATAAAAACATTTTGTGAGGTGTGCCTTTCCCACCAACGAAAACGATTAGAGTTCCCAACACTTTCCATGATAAATATATCATAGGCGGTTCTCAAATAGAAAATAAAGTTTATTCCTTTTTCCACCATACTTTCACTTTCCATGGCTAGTCGAATCCACGGTTGCCTTCCATACCAACACTTTCCATGGAATTTATTATTTGACAACATAAAGTAAATTCCTTTTCATTTCGGGACTGGGCATCCCTAATACCTTTGCGTTACTCTCGTGCAATTACAAGTGAATAAACACTCGTCGTGAGAATAACACATCTAGCATGGAAAATATTAGCCACCCCTCACCGCTCCGCGAGCAGTACGAACACACAAAAGAGAAGTTTATTTTGAAAATTAGAGATGACACATACAATTTGCTTAGAACAGCAAAAGAATACCGCATATAGGTAGATATAGTGGACTCATGTGGCAAAACTGGTTTAAAGGATTTTGGATGCACAAGTAGGGATCATACTTAGTGCAAAATGAAGGCTAGCAAAAGATTGAGAAGCGACCAACCAAGAAACGATTAATCTCATAAGCGATCATTAAGCATAATTAACACCAAATAATGCACCACAAGTAGGATATAATTTCATTGCATGACTATAGACTTTCGTGCTTGCATAGGGAATCACAAACCTTAACACCAATATTCTTACTAAAGCATAATTACTCATCAACATGACTAACATATCACATCATCAAATCTCAAAACTATTACAAGGAATCAAGTTTATTATGTCCAATGATCTTCATGAAGTTTTTTTATTATATCCTTCTTGGGTATCTATCACTTTGGGACTATTTTTCATGTGTTGCTTTTGATAAGCTCAAACAAATATAAGTGAAGATCATGAGCATAATTTTTCTTTCTCTCAAAATAATTTAAGTGAATCAAGAGAGAATTTGTTGAAAAATACTAAAGCACACCGTGCTCAAAAAGATATAAGTGAAGCACTAGATCAAGTCCATAGCTCACAAAAATTTAAGTGAAGCATAGAGAGCAAATCTAACAAGTCATGACATAATTTTGGCTCTCTCAAATAGGTGTGTCCAGCAAAGGATCAAGACTTAAAACACAAAATAAAACAAGCAAAGACTCATATCACACAAGACGCTCCAAGTAAAACACATAGTATGTGACGAATAAAAATATAGTTTCGAGTAAAATACTGATGGTCGTTAGAAGAAAGAGGGGATGCCACTCAGGGGCATCCCCAAGCTTAGTTGCTTGCTCTCTTTTGGATAATAGATTGAGATGCCGGGGCATCCCCAAGCTTAGGCTCTTCTTACTCCTTATTCCTTCATCCATCGTAATATAACACAAAACATGAAAACTTCAATCACACAAAACTCAACAAAACCTTCGTGAGATCCGTTAGTGTAGAAAGCAAATCACTACTATAAATACTGTATCAAACCAATTCATATTTTGTTCTTGCATTATATCTACTGTATTCCAACTATTCTATGGCAAAACTCATCAAAGAAAAGCATAGAGCCATCAAAGCAAGCACACAATGCAAAGAAAACATAATATGTCAAAACAGAACAGTCAGTAGCAATCTGACTATTTCGAATAATTCTAAAACTCCAAAAATTCTGAAAACTTAGGACGTCCTGAGCAATTTTTATATTAATCTTCTGCAAAAAGAATTGGTATTTTATCACTCTCTGGTGATTTTTAACAATTGTTTTCGTGAGTGCAAAAGTTTCTGTTTTTCAGCAAGATCAAATTAACAACTATCACCCATGAAGAACCTAAGGAATTTACTTGGCACAAACACTAATTAAAACACAAAAAACACAATCATAACAGTAGCATAATTGTGCAAACACTCAAGAACAGAAAGCAAACGGCAAAAATAAATTTTATTCATTGGGTTGCCTCCCAACAAGCGCTATAGTTTTACGCCCTTAGCTAGGCATAAAGCAAGGATCTAAGTATTGTCATCTTTGGTTCAAAATCCATAGGATGCTCTCATGATTGATTCATATGGTGGCCTAATTCTTTTTCTAGGGAAGTGTTCCATACCCTTCCTCAACGGAAATTGGAACTTGATATTGCCTTCTTTCATATCAACCATGGCACCGATAGTGCGTAAAACGGTCTACCAAGAATAATTGGACAAGACGGATTGCAATCAATATCAAGAACAATAAAATCTATGGGCACATAATTCCTATTTGCAATAATAAGAACATCATTAATTCTTCCCATAGGCTTTTTAATAGTAGAATCCGCCAATTGCAAATTCAAAGAACATGATTCAATATCGGTAAGACCAAGCACATCACATAAAGATTTCGGAATTGTAGAAACACTAGCACCCAAGTCACATAAAGCAAAACACTCATAATTTTTAATCTTGACTTTGATAGTAGGTTCCCATTCATCATGTAATTTTCTAGGAATTGAAACTTCTAATTCCAATTTTTCTTCAAAAGCTTTCATCATAGCATCAACAATATGTTTAGTAAAAGCTTTATTTTGTTCATAGGCATGGGGTGAATTTATCATGGATTGCAACAAAGAAATACAATCAATCAAAGAGCAACTATCATAATTAAAGTCTTTGTAATCCAAAAGAGTGGGTGCATCACTAGTTAAAGTCTTGACCTCTTCAAACCCACTTTTATCAATTTTCTCAACAAGATTTTCACCCTTCGAATTACCGGGACGCCTTCTAGCTAAAGTTGACTCTTCTCCAGTCCCTTTTTCATCAATCTTAACTTTACTAAACAAGGAATCAATATAAGAAACACCAATCATTTAAGATCTTCACCACTTTTATGAAAGTAATCACTAGAGAACGCTTTTTTCTAAAAATTCTCTTTTAGCTCTAAGCATAGCCGTTCTTTTCTTACTTTCATCCATAGAAACATAAAGAGCTTTAATTGATTCATAAACCTTAGGCACACAAATTTTCATCTTGAGATTTTCCACATCATGAGAAATTCTATCAACACTTCTAGACAAATCATCAATCTTATTCAACTTTTCTTCTCTGGTAGTGTTGAAAACTTTTTGCGTGTTGATAAATTCTTTAATATTATTCTCAAGATAGAGGTGTTCCTATTATTATTATAAGATTTATTTCCATAGGAATTACCTTAATTATTAGAGGAATTACTAGGAAAAGGCCTAGGATTAAAATTACCTCTATAAGCATTGCTATTGACATTATTTCGAGAGATAAAATTCACATCTATAGCATCACTATTTTGCTCAATCAAAGTAGACGAAGGCATGTCATTAAAATCCATAGGAGCACTTATACTAGCAACCAATTTCATAAGAGCATCAACTTTTTCACTCAAAGAAGAAATTTCTTCTACCGATTTTACTAGTAGGAGCTCTTTCGGTATGCCATTGGGAATAATTTGCCATAATATTATCAAGAAATTTGGTGGCTTCACCCAAAGTAATTTGCATAAAAGTACCACCTGCGGTAGAATCTAAAAGATTACAAGAAACAAAATTCAACCCCGCATAAAAAATCTGTATGATCATCCAAAGATTTAACCCATGAGTTCGGCAATTCCTTAGCATCATTTTCATCCTTTCCCAAGATTATGCAACATGCTCATGTTCAAGTTGCGTGAAATTCGTAATCTGGGTTCTAAGGGAAATAATTTTCGCGAGCGGAAAATACTTAGTGATAAAAGCATCTTTGCACTTATTCCAAGAATCGATACTATTGCGAGGCAAAGAAGAGAACCAAATTTTTGCAGAATCACGCAAACAAAATGGAAATAATTTCATCTTCACAACATCATTGTCCAGATCTTTTTTCTTTTGAATATGGCATAATTCCACGAAGGTATTAAGATGGAACACGGCATCCTCATTAGGAGTACCCGAAAATTGATCTTTCATAACAAGATTCAGCAAAGCAGTATTAATATCACAAGACCCTGCACTAGTGGCGGGAGGAGCAATCAGAGTGCCAATAAAATCATTGTTGTTGGTATTTGATAAATCACACAACTTGGTGTTCTCTTGAGTCATGATGACTATGCAACAAGATTGCACTCAAAAACAGATCCGGCAAGAAAACGGCAAACAAAAAAGAGGGGCGAATAAAACGGCAAATTTTTGTGAAGTGGAGGAGAGGAAAACGAGAGGCAAATGGCAAATAATGTAAATTGTGAGGAGATGAGATTTGTGATTAGGAACCTAGTATATGTTGAAGATCCTCCCCGGCAACGGCGCCAGAAATTCCTTTTGATGTCTGCTAGGACTACGTCGGTATTTCCCCAAAGAGGAAGGGATGATGCAGCACAGCGACAGTAGGTATTTCCCTTAGTGATGAAACCAAGGTTATCGAACCAGTAGGAGAACCAAGCAACACAATGTAAACAGCCCCTGCTCACAAATAACAACTACTCGCAAGCCAACGTGTTAAAGGGGTTGTCAATCCCTTTCGGGCAACGGCGCCAGAAATTGGCAAACAGACGCGTATAAAATTGTAGTAGATTGGTAGATCGAACGCTAAATAAAATAAATAAGAATAAAACGCAGCAAGGTATTTTTGTATTTTTGGTTTAATAGATCTTAAAATAAAAGCAAAGGAAAAGTAGATTGCAAAGGCAAATATATGAGAAAGAGACCCAGGGGCTGTAGGTTTCACTAGTGGCTTCTCTCAAGAAAAATAGCAAACTATGGGTAAACAAATTACCATTGGGAAATTGATAGAACTTCAAATAATCATGACGATATCCAGGCAATGAGCATTATATAGGCATCACGTGCAAGATTAGTAGACCGACTCCTGCCTGCATCTACTACTATTACTCCACACATCGACCGCTATCCATCATGCATCTAGTGTATTAAGTTCATTGGGAAACGGAGTAATGCAATAAGAACGATGACATGTTATAGACAAGATCTATCTATGTAGAGATAGACCCCATCGTCTTATCCTTAGTAGCAACGATACATACGTGTCGGTTCCCCTTCTGTCACTGGGATCAAGCACCGTAAGATCGAACCCACTACAAAGCACCTCTTCCCATTGCAAGATAAATAGATCAAGTTGGCGAAACAAAACCCGAATATCGAAGAAGAAATACGAGGCTATAAGAGATCATGCATATAAGAGATCAAAGAAACTCAAATAACTTTCATGGCTATAAAAAGATAGATCTGATCATAAAATCAAAGTTCATCCGTTCCCAACAAACACACCACAAAAAGAGTTACATCATATGGATCTCCAAGAGACCATTGTATTGAGAATTCAGCGAGAGAGAGGAAGCCATCTAGCTACTAACTATGAACCCGAAGGTCTACAAAGAACTACTCACGCATCATCGGAGAGGCACCAATGGAAGTGGTGAACCCCTCCATGATGGTGTCTAGATTGGATCTGGTGGTTCTGGACTCTGCGGCGGCTGGAATTCATTTTCGCCGACTCCCCTAGGGTTTCTGGAATATTGGGGTATTTATAGAGCAAAGAGGCGGTCCGGGGAGCACCCGAGGTGGGCACAACCCACCAGGGCGCGCCTGGGCCTCCTGGCGCGCCCTGTTGGGTTGTGCTCCCCTCGGAGCACCCCCCCCAGGCGCAGCCTTGGCCCATTAGGTGTGTTCTGGTCCATCAAAAATCTCTGTGAAGTTTCGTTGCATTTGGACTCCGTTTGGTATTGATTTCCTGCGATGTAAAAAACATGCAGAAAACAATAACTGGCACTATGTCAATAGGTTAGTACCAAAAATGATATAAAATGACTATAAAACGATTATAAAACATCCAAGATTGATAATATAACAACATGGAACAATGAAAAATTATAGATACGTTGGAGACGTATCATGAAACAATTGGGTACACCTTCTACAACCGATCCAAAAGGCAAGATCTTTGTTGCTAAGAATGGATCCTTTCTAGAGAAGGAGTTTCTCTCGAAAGAAGTGAGTGGGAGGAAAGTAGAACTTGATGAGGTAATTTTACCTTCCCTCAAATTGGAAAGTAGCACATCATTGAAATCCATTCCCGTGATGCCTACACCAACTAGTAAGGAAGCTAATGACGATGATCATGAAACTTCAGATCAAGTTACTACTGGACCTCGTAGGTCGAACAAAGCACGTCCCACACCAGAGTGGTACGGTAATCCTGTCCTGGAAGTCATGTTACTAGACCATGATGAACCTACGAACTATGAAGAAGATATGATGAGCCCAGATTCCGACAGATGGCTTGAGGCCATGAAATCTGAGATAGGATATATGTATGAAAACAAAGTGTGGACTTTGGTGGGCTTGCCCTATGATCGGCAAGCCATAGAGAATAAATGGATCTTCAAGAGGAAGACTGACGCTGATGGTAATGTTACTGTCCACAAAGCTCGACTTGTCGCAGAATGTTTTCGACAAGTTCAAGGAGTTGACTACGATGAGACTTACTCACCCGTAGCAATACTTAAGTCCGTCTGAATCATGTTAGCAATTGCCACATTATGAAATCTGGCAAATGGGTGTCAAAAATGCATTCCTTAATGGATATCTCAAAGAAGAGTTGTATATGATGCAACCAAAAGGTTTTGTCAATCCTAAAGGTGCTAACAAAGTGTGCAAGCTCCAGCAATCCTTCTATGGACTGGTGAAGCATCTCTGAGTTGGAATATACGCTTTGATGAGGTGATCAAAGCATATGGTTTTATACAGACTTATGGTGAAGCCTGTATTTACAAGAAAGTGAGTGGGAGGTCTGTAGCATTTCTGATATTATATGCGGTTGACATATTGCTGATTGGAAATGATATAGAATTTCTAGATAGCATAAAAGGATAATTTAATAAGAATTTTTTTAATGAAAACCTCGGTGAAGTTGCTTACATATTGGGCATCAAGATCTATAGAGATAGATCAAGACGCTTGATAAGATTTTCAATTAGTACATACCTTGACAAGATTTTTAAGTAGTTAAAAATGGAACAGTCAAAGAAGGAGTTCTTGCCTTTGTTGCAAGGTGCAAAGTTGAGTAAGACTCAAAACCCGACCACAGCAGAAAATAGAAAGAGAATGAAAGTCATTCCCTATGCCTCAACCATAGGTTCTATAAAGTATGCTATGCTGTGTACCAGACCTATTGTGTACCTTGCCATGAGTTTGGCAAGGGGGTACGTTAGTGATCTAGGAGTGGAGCACTGGACAGCGGTCAAAGTTATCCTTAGTTACCTAAGAGGACTAAGGAAATATTTCTCGGTTATGGAGGTGATAAAGAGTTCGTCGTAAAGAGATACGTCGATGCAAGCTTTTACACCGATCCGGATGACTCTGAGTCTCAATCTGGATACATATTAAAAGTGGGAGCAATTAGCTAGAGTAACTCTATGCAGAGCATTGTAGACATAGAAATTTGCAAAATACACACGAATCTGAATGTGGCAGATCCGTTGACTAAAATTATCTCACAAGCAAAACATGAGCACACCTTAGTACTCTTTGGGTGTTAATCACATAGCGATGTGAACTAGATTATTGACTCTAGAAAACCCTTTGGTTGTTGGTCACATGGCGATGTGAACTATGGGTGTTAATCACATAAAGAGGTGAACTAGATTATTGACTCTAGTGCAAGTGGGAGACTGAAAAAAATATGCCCTAGAGGCAATAATAAAGTTGTTATTTTACATTTCCATATATCATGATAAATGTTTATTATTCATGCCAAAATTGTATTAACCGGAAACTTGATACATGTGTGGATACATAGACAAAACAATGTGTCCCTAGTAAGCTTCTACTAGACTGGCTCGTTAATCAAAGATGGTTAAGTTTCCTAAGTATAGACATGTGTTGTCATTTGATGAACAGGATCACATCATTAGGAGAATGATTTGATGGACAAGACCCATCCATTAGCTCAACATATTGATCATTCAGTTTTATTGTTATTGCTTTCTTCATGTCAAATACATATTCCTTTGACTATAAGATTATGCAACTCCCGGATACCGAAGGAATACCTTGTGTGCTATCAAACGTCACAACGTAACTAGGTGATTATAAAGATGCTCTACAGGTATCTCCGAAGGTATATGTTGGGTTAGCATAGATCGAGATTAGGATTTCTCACTCCGAGTATCGGAGAGGTATCGCTGGCCCCTCTTCGTAATACACATCATAAGAAGCCTTGCAAGCAAAGTGACTAATGAGTTAGTTGCGGGATGTTGTATTACGGAACGAGTAAAGAGACTTGCCGGTAACGAGATTGAACTAGGTATGAAGGTACCGACGATCGAATCTCGGGCAAGTAACATACCGATGACAAAGGCAATAACGTATTTTTTTCATTACGGTTCTGTGACGCCCGGATAATTAAACTACAGTAACCCTCTACTAATGATGCCATGTCACCTCGATTACTGTTGCTAATCTCGCGTTATTTCGAAACTGATTCAAATTCAAATTCAAAATCAAGCAAACAATAAAAGATTTCAAATAGGTGGATCTTGCGAGTGATTCACGGATTGGGGGCTGATAGGACCTTTGTCCCGACGGCCCTCTGTGTGGATCTTTGTGGCAGAAGCGACAGGGCAGGTTGAGACTATCTAGGTGAGAGGTGGGCCTGGCCCTGGTCGGCGTCCGCGGTTACTTCAAAATAACACGCTTAACGAGTTCTTGGTATTTGATCTGAGTCTGGCCATTTGGTCTACACGCACTAACCAACTACGTGGGAAAGATATGGGCACTTGACGTCGTGGTATCAGCCGAAGCCTTCGTGATGTCAGCGACTGAGCAGCGCGCGCCAAATAGGACCGCGTAACGTGACTTCCTTTGTAATGGAGGTTGCTAGGTCTGCTTCCGGCCGCCCACGCAACGTGCAGGTGTGCAATGGGCGATGGGCCCAGACCCCTGCGCGCTTAGGATTAGACCGGCGTGCTGACCTCTCTATTGTGCCTAGGTAGGGCTGCGACGTGTTGATCTTCCGCGGCCGGGCATGACCCAGAAAAGTGTGTCCAGCCAAATGGGATCGAGCGTGTTGGGTTATGTGGTGCACCCCTGCAGGGAAGTTTATCTATTCGAATAGCCGTGTCCCTCGGTAAAAGGACGACCCGGAGTTGTACCTTGACCTTATGACAACTAGAACCGGATACTTAATAAAACACACCCTTCCAAGTGCCAGATATAACCCGGTGATCGCTCTCTAACAGGGCGACAAGGAGGGGATCGCCGGGTAGGTTTATGCTATGCGATGCTACTTGGTGAACTTAGCATCTACTCTCTTCTACATGCTGCAAGATGGAGGTGGCCTGAAGCATAGTCTTCGACAGGATTAGCTATCCCCCTCTTATTCTAGCATTCTGCAGTTCAGTCCACCAATATGGCCCTTTACACATATACCCATGCATATGTAGTGTAGCTCCTTGCTTGCGAGTACTTTGGATGAGTACTCACGGTTGCTTTTCTCCCTCTTTTCCCCCTTTCCCTTCTACTTGGTTGTCGCAACCAGATGCCGGAGCCCAGGAGCCAGACGCCACCGTCGACGACGACTCCTACTACACCGGAGGTGCCTACTACTACGTTCAGGCCGCTAACGACGACCAGGAGTAGTTTAGGAGGATCCCAGGCAGGAGGCCTGCGCCTCTTTCGATCTGTATCCCAGTTTGTGCTAGCCTTCTTAAAGCAAACTTGTTTAACTTATGTATGTACTCAGATATTGTTGCTTCCGCTGACTCGTCTATGATCGAGCACTTGTATTCGAGCCCTCGAGGCCCCTGGCTTGTATTATGATGCTTGTATGACTTATTTTATTTTTAGAGTTGTGTTGTGATATCTTCGCGTGAGTCCCTGATCTTGACCGTACACGTTTGCGTGTATGATTAGTGTATGATTGAATCGGGGGAGTCACAGGTTCGATCGATAAAGATCTTTGTAGAATATGTAGGAGCCAATATGAGCATCCAGGTTCCGCTATTGGTTATTGACTGGAGAAGTTTCTCGGTCATGTCTACATAGTTCCCGTGTGTGAGAATGTGTGAGACCCCCGATGGATATACACCGTGTGCACGTATGTATGAGAGAGAAATTTAGCGCGTGTGTGAGGAGGGGCCTATGGAGAGTGAATCTACACGTAAAAGACTGATGTACACATTGATTAAAAATATTTTTATCCAAATATTAGGATGGGATCATGATATTTTCAATTCGCCTAAGGAATGGTCATTGATCCATCACACATCCATATTATATCGAATTTGAGCATGTCTATGTTATTATTCAACATAATTGATCCACAGAGTTAGTATTTTGAAGTTCACCAATGCATCGCTTTAGCAATTCGAATATAAACATGAGTATAGTTCATGTTGTGTGTGTAAAGCACATTATACATACAAAAGTTACACAATGAACATTCTAAATAGCTAGCTAGGAACTAGCGTACATTTGAATTCAACTTAAGGTGGTTTAAAAAATTCGAATTCAACATGAAATCCATTCAGTTATTTGAATTTGTGATCATGGCATTTGTAAATCATACCTAAATTAAGGGGGCACAAATCTTTGCTTTGCTTTTGTGCATAATAGCATATATAGTTGTGTACAAAATAGATTCAAATTTACCTCCTCCATTCCAAAATAATCGTAGTTATAGGATTTTCAAGAGTCATATTTTCAAAAAGAAGCGCATAATTTAATGAGGTTTTCAAACATACAAGGTCAAATTTAACGTTGTCTATTTAGGTCAATCCTGAAAGATCAAGAGTACTCTAAACATGAATGATTCTGTTTCAAAATTTCGAACGAAGCACCAAAAGAGCCTCTACTCGCCCGAAACCGCGTGAGACCAATGTTTGGTAGAAGGAAATTACTTTTCTAACTCTGACCCGTGAAACCTACCCGCCCGACGTCCATAGGTCTAAACCGGGGTAGGTTTGTAACTTCATCTTAACGCCACGCAACCGCGTCCGAAAAACATTCATACACTGTGGCCGCCTAAACACACATGCGCGCGGCCGAAATCGCTCCCGCCACTCTTTGGGACACTTGGGATTTCCGTCCTACCCTCGACCCACAACAGGTCCGAAATTTAAGAGGGGGCAAAGTTTGTACTTTCCCCAAATTTCAAACAAGCGCGTCCCAGACCGAAATATAGCTCCCCCCAGTCTGGTTCCCCATTCATACTCTGTGGGCGCCAAAACTACCTCTCCACCAGCTGCGAACACCCACCATCCTCCGTCCGCCACCCCATCCCACCCATCAACTGCCGCCCTCCTCCATCACGTCGAAGCCGATACCCCGACGTCGTCGTCCACCACAACGCAATGCCCTCCACGGCTAGTAGTTGAAGCTGTGGCTGAGCTGCCTCCAGGACGCCGACATGTGCCGTACGCGAGCCAGCTCAATCACGTCGTCCTGTGCCTCACCACTGCTGCTCCAACGTCGCCACCGTCCACCGCACCGGAGATGTTCCCGCTTCGCCGTCCATTGCCGCCTCAGATCTGCTTCCCTTTCGCCGACAGACGGCCATTGCAACACAGTCAACAATTTGGCCATGGGTTCGTCCAAGGCTCCACCGTCCTCCACAACATCGGTTCCCCCAGTAAAACCAAGAAGATCGGCGCAAAATCGGGAGGACACAGCACTGGCAACCGAAACTGGTACTCCTCTTCCATTATTCGTGCAAATCTTACGTGTCTGCTTGCACAGTATTCATCCCACAGAAGACACTAGTTGAATGCTGATACATCTCCATCGTATCTATAATTTTTGATTGTTTCATGCCAATATTATACAACTTTCACATATTTTTGGCAACTTTTTATATGATTTATTGGACTAACCTATTGATCCAGTGCCCAGTGCCAGTTCCTGTTTTTTGCATGTTTTTTGTATCGCAGAAAATCCATATCAAACGAAGTCCAAATGCAATAAAATTTCACGGAGAATTATTTCGAATATATGTGATTTTTGGGAGTTGGAATCACCACAAACGGAGGCCCACATAGCCCACAAGACACCAGGGCGCGCCCCAGGCCCCTGGCGCATGGTGGTGGGTTGTGCCCTCCTCGAACATCGGTTGGAGCCCTACTTCGGGCGCAAGGAAGCTTATATCCGGAAAAAAATCATGTTAAAATCTCAGCGCAACCAGAGTTACAGATCTCCGGGAATATAAGAAACGGTTTTCAGCCAGATCTTGGGAACGCGAAACAGAAGAGAACAGAGAGGGAGATCCAATCTCGGAGGGGCTCCCGCCCCTCCGCCGCCATGGAGGCCATGGACCAGAGGGGGAACTCTCCTCCCATCTAGGGGGAGGCCAAGGAAGAAGAAGAAGGAGGGGGCTCTCTCCCCCTCTCTCCCGGTGGCGCCGGAGTGCTGCCGGGGCTAGGATCGGGACGGCGATCTACATCAACAATCTTGCTACCGTCAACACCAACTCTCTCCCCCTCTATGCAGCGGTGTAACACCCCTTCTCCCCGCTGTAATCTCTACTTAAACATGGTGCTCAACTCCATATATTATTTCCCAATGATCTATGGTTATCCTATGATGTTTGAGTAGATCCGTTTTGTCATGTGGGTTAATCATGATCTTGGTTTGTATGATTGTATATTTTATTTATGGTGCTATCCTACGGTGCCCTCCGTCTCGCGCAAATGTGAGGGGACCCCACTGTAGGGTGTTGCAATATGTTCATGATTCGCTTATGGTGGGTTGCGAGAGTGACAGAAGCTTAAACCCGAGTAAGTGGGTTGTTGCGTATGGGATAAAGAGGACTTGATACTTAATGCTATGGTTGGGTTTCATGACCTTAATGATCTTTAGTAGTTGCGGATGCTTGCTAGGGGTCCAATCATAAGTGCATATGATCCAAGTAGAGAAAGTATGTTATACGTCTCCACCGTATCTATAATTTTTGATTGTTTCGTGCCAATATTATACAAGTTTCCCATACTTTTGGCAACTTTTTATATGATTTATTGGACTAACCTATTGATCCAGTGCCCAGTGCCAGTTCCTGTTTTTTGCATGTTTTTTGTATCGCAGAAAATCCATATCAAACGAAGTCCAAATGCAATAAAATTTCACAGAGAATTATTTTGGAATATATGTGATTTTTGGGAGTTGGAATCACCGCAAACGGAGGCCCGTGGTGGGCACAACCCACCGGGATCCGACCCCTGAGCCAAGCGTGTGGAGGTGGGTTGTGCCCTCCTCAAACGTTGGTTGGAGCTCTACTTCGGGCGCAAGGAAGCTTATATCCGGATAAAAAATCATGTTAAAATCTCAGCGCAATTGGAGTTACGGATCTCCGGGGATATAAGAAATGGTTTTCGGCAAGATCTGGGGAACGCGAAATAGAAGAGAATAGAGAGGGAGATCCAATCTCGAAGGGGCTCCGGCCCCTCCACCGCCATGGAGACCAAGGACCAGAGGGGGAACTCTCCTCCCATCTAGGAGGGAGGCCAAGGAAGAAGAAGAAGGAGGGGCTCTCTCCCCCTCTCTCCCGGTGGCGCCGGAGTGCCGCCGGGGCAACGATCGGGACAGCGATCTACATCAACAATCTTGCTATCATCAACACCAACTCTCTCCCCCTCTATGCAACGGTGTAACACCCCTTCTCCCCGCTGTAATCTCTACTTAAACATGGTGCTCAACTCCATATATTATTTCCCAGTGATCTATGGTTATCCTATGATGTTTGAGTAGATCCGTTTTGTCCTATGGGTTAATCGTGATCTTGGTTGGTATGATTGTATATTTTATTTATGGTGTTGTCCTAGGGTGCCCTCCGTTCTCGCGCAAATGTGAGCGGGGCCCTGCTGTAGGGTGTTGCAATATGTTCATGGTTCGCTTACGGTGGGTTGCGAGAGTGACAGAAGCTTAAACCCGAGTAGGTGGGGTATGACGTATGGGAGTAAAGAGGACTTGATACTTAATGCTATGATTGGGTTTCATGATGTAACATCCCAAATTTTCAATTTCGAATGTTATACATTAGATCATCATTGCATAGCATATTTTATTGCATTTCGGCAAATCCTCGAAATCCTAAGCAACTCAAGGACCCTAGGAGAGAGTTGGGGATTTTCCCGGTTTTCATATTTGATTTTATTTATCAAATAATGAAACGAGGATTTTTGGTTTTAATTATTTTTCTCTCCGAAAAATATTTCGTATTAAAATAAATGAGAGGAGAAAATATAACTTCTCCAAAATAATTGAAATATTGGAGGAAAAATATTAAAATCAAATATTGGATTTTATTCGGATTTTATTTGCAATTTTAATTGCATTAGAAAAATTGCACGTTTTCAAAACTGTATTTTTGGGCCAAGAAAATGTTCATCTCGTTCTAATTATTTTAATTAGACGGTGAAAATTTGTTTTGGCATTTTTGGATTTTTATTTATTTTTCTACTATTTTTTCTAGGTTCGGCGAAATTATTTTAAAAAAACTCGCGAAGCGCGCCGACTGGGCCGAAACCCAGCCGACGGCCCAGCCCAGCCCAGCCCCGCGCCTCGTCTCCCTCCTGGAGACCGAGACGGAGACCACTGCCACCCCGAGTCCCGCTCGTCGCCGCCGCCCCTTGCCCCTTCCCCAAGGCAGCACCCCCCTCCTTAAATACTCCCCCCGCCGCCCCTCTCCTCACCCCGCCCCGACCCGAAGCCGCCCCGCCGCCGAGAGGACCCGCCGGAGCAGGAGCCCGACGCCGCCGCCTCGGGAAGCCCCGTACGTCGCCGCCCTCGTCGCCCCTCGCCGCCCCCGACGACGCCCGAGCCCCGCCGCCCTCGCCGCCCTCTCCCGAACCCGTCGGAGCCCGCCGGAATACCTCGTCGGAGGTATAACCGCAGCCGCCGCCGTGCCGGTTTTTTTAAACCGTTCGGTTTATTTATTTTTTTGAAACCCTAGATTTTTTTAATAGACCGGTTTATTTTTTTGTTCGGTTTAGTTAGTTAGTGAACGTTCACCGATCCGTTCGTTTTAACGAACGTGTTCGCCGGTTAGTCGCAGTTAACGAATGTCCGTTCGTTTAACTGTTCGTCGGTTTTCTTTTTCATCGGATTTTCCGTGATTTCCCAGATCACGATTTCTGATCAGATTTTCATTTTGGTTTATCTTTTAGCTCGTTTATCAGAATCAGGCGATTCAAGCGCCTAGAGTTTCGTCTCGAAATTCTATTTCCGTTTAACCTATTCAAACAAGTTTTTGCTACTGTAAAATTTGACTTAGATCCAGATTAGTAAACGAAGCTTGTTTCTTTCACCGTTTGACTTTCGTTTCTTCGTTTGATTCGATTCTTTTTGCAAACCAGAGTTCTTAAGTTGAACTTTATGGTTAAATCTTTATTTGAGTTTTACCTGTGCATTAGATGAGTGCTTATTGTATGCTTGTTTGTTTGCGATAGAGTACCCGGAGTGCGCCGCTTGCTACTTCGAATCTCTAAGTTTCACGGATCATCAGCAAGGCAAGTAACACTTTGATCATACCTCTTTTACTACCCAGTTTTATTGCATTAGACCAATCCTCAAACATTGCATGATTAGGATCTAATTAAATTGTGGGTACTGGGAAGTAGATGAGGTAGTACCTATTGCCCTGTTTATTATCAAACTTTGGGAGTTACTTCTACGTTTGCTCATATTGCTATGCTATGCTAGTAGACGTGGATTGGGTTTGAGTGTTACCATGACAGATGTGAGATTGTTAATTAATGGTTAACCTTAAGGTGGCAACTAAAACTCACATCTGGGTGGATTGAGGTACCTGGGTATTCCAGGATTGCCTGTTTTCTTTTGGACCGCCACCCAGGTTCAAAGGGATCATGAGATTATTCATGCTAGAAACTTCCGTGTGCAGCCGCAAGCTATTATGGGCTCTAGCATAGTTGAGTAGGTTGTGTGAGCTCTTGAAGAGGTAGACTAGCAGATGTAGGGGATGTAGGTGGTACTGTCTACCCGGAGTAGAGAGTTAACGCTTCTGAAAGACTGTGTCTCGGTCATCCGTTTCTCAAACACCATGAAGTGCGAGAATCCCAACGGAGGAGATCGAGTCTTGTGGGGAAAAGTGCACAAACCTCTGCAGAGTGTATAAACTAATCATGGTTAGCCGTGTCCCCGGTTATGGACATCTTGAGTATCTAGTACTTGGATTATCATGTGAATCTCATCATGTTACTTTAATTAATTTTGTTGGGTTAATGATGATACTTAATTGGGATTGAGATGCTGTCAACCATTCTCAATGTTTAACAACCACCATGATAGTTAAATAAAATTTATTCCTTTGCAGTAGGGAAAAATTGGCTTTTCGCAAAACTGTAACCATAGAGCCTTCTACCAGCCATATATGCATGTAGTATAGCATTATTATGTTCATTACTCTCTATGTGTTACATTGCCAGCATATTCCATGTGCTGACCCGTTTTCGGGCTGCAACGTTTCATGTTGCAGACTTTTCAGACGACGAGTAAGGTGCCTTAGGTCGTGGTCTTATACTCAGTGATGCCGTTGGAGTTGATGGACTCACTTATCTTCCAAGTCTTCCGCTGTTATCGTTTTAGATGGCCTTAAGCCATATTTGTCATACTTATTTCTCTCTTGAGATACTCGATGTAATAAGTGTGTGATTGCTACTCTGTTATAAATCCTCCATTTGTACTGTGCGTGTCAGCATTACTGATCCAGGGATGACACTGGTGCACGGTAGATCAGACTATTTGAGGTCTGGTCGCTACAAAGGTGGTATCAGAGCACACGCTGACTGTAGGACACGACCACTAAGCTTAAACCCTAGAACACTACTCTCTTCTCATTTCTGACTCCTCTCCACTTTCTACTCTTTTAGGAATGGCGGATGCAAGGAACAAGTTCATGCAACCGGATGAAGATACACCTTTTGGACGACACTTGAAGGAAGTCACTAAGTACCTGAACATCGGAATACCAAGCTTCACCGGGACTTACAAAGCCACACTACCAGAAGAGGAGCGCTGGAAGATTCAAGTTCAAGTTCCAGGAAGGACGTTTACGCCAGTCACTGAGCCTATAGAGTTTTCCTTTGATGCACCAACCTGGAGTTTAGGGAAGAGCATGGCAGCCCACATCTCTATGGGACGCATTGGAGAAGTCTACCATAGGGAGCTTAAGGATACTATTTATCAGATTTGTGGACGCCGAGATGAGCAATGGGAGATGATCAGCACCAAGAAGGATGGATCAATTGCAGCTTTCATCCAGGAGCAAAACCAACACATTCGTCGCCAGGAGAACCAGATGTGCGCAGACATGTTAGATCTGAAGAAGGCATTGACCAAGATCACGGAGTTGGAGGAAGAACTCAAGTCTACGCGCGATGGATATGAGGAGGAGATCGCCACGTTGTTGGAGAAGAATGACGACCTGATAAAGAAGATCGGAGTATTCATGGGAGACCCAGCACCAGGAGGAGAAGATGACGATTCTACTTGCCCGGATAACTACATCATCATCGACGACACCGACTCGGACCCCAGTGAAGATGACTTTGTTGATGAAGCTGGAGCAGATATCATGGAGTCTTCGACCGATCAAAATTTCTAGTAGACCACCATAATCAGTAGTAGTATTCCCCCATGTATATAGTATAGTCCGAGCACTTTGTAACGATAGTTAGATCGATTGTATGCCTTGTTTGATTGATTGAGTGATATTGATTGTGTTTGTCTCATGAGCATATGGGTAGTGTTTTCTCTCTAGACCTCATTCTATTCTAAATTCTCATCTTTTCTAAACCTATCAGATGCCTCCGAGACGCGACACCGGATTTGTTTTCCCACCGGAGATCACTCAGTTGATTCAGCAGCAGAATGCCCTGATGCAAGTGTTAGTACAGAACCAAGGCAACAACAACAACAACAACCCACCACCACCACCTGTTGATCACTTAGCCCGTTTCTTGAGGCTAAATCCGCCGGTGTTTTCCAGCAGCACCGAGCCGATTGTTGCAGATGATTGGCTCCGCAAAGTTGGAAGGGAGTTGACCACTGCAGGATGCACAGATGCGGAGAGAGTGCGTTTTGCCGCACATCAGCTTGATGGACCCGCAGCATCATGGTGGGAGAATTACACAGCCACACACCCTATTGACACTGTCACATGGGACCAGTTTCAGCAAGCTTTCCGTACTGCCCATGTTTCAGCAGGAGCTATGGCTATGAAGAAGCGTGAGTTTCGCAACCTACGCCAAGGAGGACGCACCGTAGGCCAGTATGTGGAGGACTTTAGTAAGTTAGCACGTTATGCTCCAGATGACGTTGCTACAGATGCAGCCAAGCAGGAGAAGTTTCTCGAAGGACTGAATGATGAGCTGAGCATGCAGTTGATGGTAGCAACCTTCAACAACTACCAGGAGTTGGTAGATAGAGCTCTCATGATTGAAGGGAAGCAGCAGCAGATTGAAAACCGTAAAAGGAAGTATGGACAAGGGAAGTACAATTCTGGAGCTCAGCAGAAGCCACGTTTTACCCCGAAATCGGGAGGACAGTTTCAGCATACCCATGGAGGAGGTAGTTCGCACAACCATAATGGCCCCAAGAATGGTAATGGGAATGGAGGAAGCAACGGCCAGAACCGTACCAACCCTTCAACCCCAGCTAAGAGAGACCTGAGCCAAGTCACTTGCTTTAAGTGCCAGAAGACTGGACATTATGCCAATGAATGTCCTGAAGCCCAGAATGGAAATGGCAATGGAAGCTCTGGGAAGAAGCCGAACCCTTTCAACAAAGGACATGTGAACCACGTTAGCGTGGAGGAGGTAGAAGCTCAGCCAGATGCAGTAATAGGTATGTTTTTGGTTAAGTCATTTACTGCACTCGTTCTTTTTGATACTGGTGCATCGCATTCATACATATCAAGGGGATTTGTGGATAAGTATAAACTGCCAACCCAAGCCCTTAGGTCACCCATGTTAGTAACCTCGCCAGGAGCAGAGTATATGGCTAGTTTATGGTGTGATCGGTTACCATTAAGGATTGGTAACTACGTGTTTCCCTCGGACCTAATAGTACTGGAATCGCAAGGATTGGATGTGATATTAGGCATGGATTGGTTATCGAAGTATGGAGGGAACATTGAGTGCGCCAGTAAGTCGATTTTGCTTACCACCCCAGAAGGAAGAAGGATTAAGTATGTATCCCGGCATATGCCGAAGAGGACTCAGGTGAATTCCTTATCAGGAGTTGTACAGGAGGAAGTACCAGTGGTGAAGGATTACCCGGATGTATTTCCAGAAGAGTTGCCAGGCATGCCACCAGATAGAGACATTGAGTTTTTGATTGAGCTTTTGCCAGGCACAGGGCCAATATCTAAGAGACCGTACAGAATGCCCGCAAAAGATTTGGAGGAGATTAAGAAGCAGATTAAGGAGTTACTGGATAAAGGCTATATTCGCCCAAGTTCTTCACCTTGGGGATCACCCGTACTTCTAGTGGAGAAGAAAGATGGATCGTTGAGGATGGTTGTTGATTATCGTGGATTGAATGAAGTGACCATCAAAAATAAGTACCCACTGCCGATGATCAATGATCTGTTTGACCGATTACAAGGAGCTAAGGTATTTTCCAAGATCGATCTACGATCAGGATACCATCAGTTGAAGATTCGAGAGCAGGATATACCTAAGACGGCTTTTACCACCAGGTATGGGCTGTACGAGTATACCGTTATGTCATTTGGTCTGACTAACGCACCTGCCTATTTCATGAACCTGATGAACAAAGTGTTTATGGAGTTTTTGGATAAGTTCGTCGTAGTGTTCATTGATGACATTTTGGTTTATTCCAAGAATGAAGAGGAGCATAAGGAACATTTGCGTTTGGTACTTGAGAAGCTCAGAGAACATCAGTTATACGCCAAGTTCAGCAAATGTGAGTTTTGGTTGAAGGAAGTTGGATTCCTCGGACATGTTATATCCGGAGAAGGAATAGCAGTAGACCCCGCCAAAGTCGACACTGTGACAAACTGGGAATCACCCACATCAGTTGGAGAGATCCGGAGTTTTCTTGGACTTGCAGGATACTACCGGAGGTTCATTGAGAATTTCTCGAGGATTGCTAAGCCCATGACAGAGCTGTTAAAGAAGGACACCAAGTTCAATTGGACTGAGGAATGTGAAGCTAGTTTCCAAGAGTTGAAGAAACGTTTGGTTACATCACCAGTGCTGATTCTGCCAGATCAACGCAAGGATTATGAAGTATATTGCGACGCTTCACGTCGAGGACTTGGAGCAGTGCTAATGCAGGAGGGAAGAGTTGTTTCATATGCTTCACGACAACTTAAACCCCATGAGAAGAATTATGCCACCCATGATTTGGAGTTAGCAGCCGTAGTACATGCGTTGAAGACATGGAGACATTTTCTCATCGGAAATCACTGTGAGGTGTACACGGATCACAAGAGTTTGAAGTACATTTTCACGCAGAAGGAGTTGAATCTCAGGCAAAGGAGATGGTTGGAGCTCATTAAGGATTATGATATGAGATTGCATTATCACCCAGGGAAGGCTAACGTAGTAGCTGATGCGTTGAGCCGCAAGAGCCATGTTAACACCCTCATGACCGGAGAGTTACCGAAATTATTAGCCGAGGATCTTCGCGAGCTATGTTTGGAGATAGTTCCAAGAGGCTATTTAGCAACGTTGGAGATTCAGTCTACCTTGATGGAAAAGATCAGGGAAGCTCAGAAGACAGACAAGGAGATTGCAGAAATAAAGAAAAGGATGAGTAAAGGAAAAGCCAAGGGATTTCGTGAGGATGAGCACGATACCTTATGGTTTGAGGACCGCGTTTATGTGCCCAATGATCCGGAGATCAGGAAGTTGATCTTGCAAGAGGCCCATGATTCGCCGTATTCGATTCACCCAGGAAATACCAAGATGTATTTGGATTTGAAGGATACTTTCTGGTGGACCGGAATGAAGAAGGATATTGCGGAGTATGTAGCAGTTTGTGATGTATGTCAGAGAGTGAAGGCAGAGCATCAGAAGCCAGCAGGATTGCTACAGCCATTGCCGATACCCGAATGGAAATGGGATAAACTAGGCATGGATTTTATCACGGGATTGCCCAGGACTCGTTCAGGCTATGACTCAATATGGGTTGTAGTCGATCGTTTGACGAAAGTAGCTCATTTCATCCCAGTGAAGACCACTTACACCAGTGCTAAGTTGGCAAAGATATACATGACCAGGATCGTATGTCTGCATGGAGTTCCGAGGACCATTGTATCAGATAGAGGAACCCAGTTTACTTCGAAGTTTTGGAATCAGTTACATGAAACTTTGGGTACCAGGCTAGAGTTCAGTACAGCCTTTCACCCACAGACAGACGGACAGACCGAGAGAGTCAATCAGATTTTGGAAGATATGCTGAGAGCTTGTGCGCTAGATTATGGATCTAGTTGGGACGACAATTTGCCGTATGCAGAGTTTTCTTACAACAACAGTTATCAAACCAGTTTGAAGATGGCCCCTTTCGAAGCTTTGTACGGAAGGAGGTGTAGAACACCATTGTTGTGGACGAAGTTGGAGACCGCCAGTTGTTTGGACCAGACTTGATTAAGGAATCAGAACAGAAGGTGAAATTGATTCGCGATAGGCTCAAGGTAGCCCAGTCCAGGCAGAAGAGTTATGCGGATTCTAAACGCAAGGAGACAGTTTACGAAGTCGGAGACAGAGTTTACCTACGAGTATCACCACTTCGAGGAGTGAAGCGCTTTGGAGTTAAGGAAAGTTAGCGCCACGTTTTGTAGGACCATACAAAGTTTTGGAGCGTATGGGAGAAGTTGCCTACAAGCTGGAATTGCCTGAAGGATTGTCAGGAGTTCATGATGTATTTCACGTTTCCCAGTTGAAGAAGTGCCACGCAGATATGGCTGAGATACCACTGAGAGATACGGTGCCATTGGAAGCGATTCAGCTGGATAGTGACTTGACCTATGAGGAGAAACCAGTTAAGATTCTTGAGTATGCCAGCCGAGTCACCCGCAGCAAGGTTATCAAGTTTTGCAAAGTTCAGTGGAGTCACCATACCGAGGACGAAGCCACCTGGGAGCGAGAGGAAGATCTACGGAAGAACCACTCTCACCTATTTTCTAGCCAACCCGAATCTCGAGGGCGAAATTCCTCTTAAGGGGGTAGGTTTGTAACATCCCAAATTTTCAATTTGGAATGTTATACATTAGATCATCATTGCATAGCATATTTTATTGCATTTCGGCAAATCCTCGAAATCCTAAGCAACTCAAGGACCCTAGGAGAGAGTTGGGGATTTTCCCGGTTTTCATATTTGATTTTTTTTATCAAATAATGAAACGAGGATTTTTGGTTTTAATTATTTTTCTCTCCGAAAAATATTTCGTATTAAAATAAATGAGAGGAGAAAATATGACTTCTCCAAAATAATTGAAATATTGGAGGAAAAATATTAAAATCAAATATTGGATTTTATTCGGATTTTATTTGCAATTTTAATTGCATTAGAAAAATTGCACGTTTTCAAAACTGTATTTTTGGGCCAAGAAAATGTTCATCTCGTTCTAATTATTTTAATTAGACGGTGAAAATTTGTTTTGGCATTTTATTTATTTTTCTACGATTTTCTTTTAGGTTCGGCGAAATTATTTTTAAAAAAAACTCGCGAAGCGCGCCGACTGGGCCGAAACCCAGCCGACAGCCTAGCCCAGCCCCGCGCCTCGTCTCCCTCCTGGAGACCGAGACGGAGACCGCCGCCGCCCCTTGCCCCTTCCCCAAGGCAGCACCCCCCTCCTTAAATACTCCCCCCGCCGCCCCTCTCCTCACCCCGCCCCGACCCGAAGCCGCCCCGCCGCCGAGAGGACCCGCTGGAGCAGGAGCCCGACGCCGCCGCCTCGGGAAGCCCCGTACGCCGCCGCCCTCGTCGCCCCTCACCGCCCCCGACGACGCCCGGGTCCCGCCGCCCTCGCCGCCCTCTCCCGAACACGCCGGAGCCCGCCGGAATACCTCGCCGGAGGTATAACCGCAGCCGCCGCCGCCGTGCCGGTTTTTTTTAACCGTTCGGTTAATTTTTTTCGAAACCCTAGATTTTTTTAATAGACCGGTTTATTTTTTTCTTCGGTTTAGTTAGTTAGTCAACGTTCACCGATCCGTTTGTTTTAACGAACGTGTTCGCCGGTTAGTCGCAGTTAACGAACGTCCGTTCGTTTAACTGTTCGTCAGTTTTCTTTTTCGTCGGATTTTCCGCGATTTCCCAGATCGCGATTTCTGATCAGAATTACATTCTGGTTTATCTTTTACCTCGTTTATCGGAATCAGGCGATTCAAGCGCCGAGAGTTTCGTCTCGAAATTCTCTTTCCGTTTAACCTATTCAAACAAGGTATTGCTATTGTAAAATTTGACTTAGATCCAGATTAGTAAATGAAGCTTGTTTCTTTCGCCGTTTGACTTTCGTTGCTTCGTTTGATTCGATTCTTTTTGCAAACCGGAGTTCTTAAGTTGAACTTTATGGTTAGATCTTTATTTGAGTTTTACCTGTGCATTAGATGAGTGCTTATTGTATGCTTGTTTGTTTGCGATAGAGTACCCGGAGTGCGCCGCTTGCTACTTCGAATCTCTAAGTTTCACGGATCATCAGCAAGGCAAGTAACACTTTGATCATACCTCTTTTACTACCCAGTTTTATTGCATTAGACCAATCCTCAAACATTGCATGATTAGGATCTAATTAAATTGTGGGTATTGGGAAGTAGTTGAGGTAGTACCTATTGCCCTGTTTATTATCAAACCTTGGGAGTTACTTCTACGTTTGCTCATATTGCTATGCTATGCTAGTAGACGTGGATTGGGTTTGAGTGTTACCATGACAGATGTGAGATTGTTAATTAATGGTTAACCTTAAGGTGGCAACTAAAACTCACATCTGGGTGGATTGAGGTACCTGGGTATTCCAGGATTGCCTGTTTTCTTTTGGACCGCCACCCAGGTTCAAAGGGATCATGAGATTATTCATGCTAGAAACTTCCGTGTGCAGCCGCAAGCTATTATGGGCTCTAGCATAGTTGAGTAGGTTGTGTGAGCTCTTGAAGAGGTAGACTAGCAGATGTAGGGGATGTAGGTGGTACTGTCTACCCGGAGTAGAGAGTTAACGCTTCTGAAAGACTGTGTCTCGGTCATCCGTTTCTCAAACACCATGAAGTGCGAGAATCCCAACGGAGGAGATCGAGTCTTGTGGGGAAAAGTGCACAAACCTCTGCAGAGTGTATAAACTAATCATGGTTAGCCGTGTCCCCGGTTATGGACATCTTGAGTATCTAGTACTTGGATTATCATGTGAATCTCATCATGTTACTTTAATTAATTTTGTTGGGTTAATGATGATACTTAATTGGGATTGAGGATGCTGTCAACCATTCTCAATGTTTAACAACCACCATGATAGTTAAATAAAATTTATTCCTTTGCAGTAGGGAAAAATTGGCTTTTCGCAAAACTGTAACCATAGAGCCTTCTACCAGCCATATATGCATGTAGTATAGCATTATTATGTTCATTACTCTCTATGTGTTACATTGCCAGCATATTCCATGTGCTGGCCCGTTTTCAGGCTGCAACGTTTCATGTTGCAGACTTTTTAGATGACGAGTAAGGTGCCTTAGGTCGTGGTCTTATACTCAGTGATGCCGTTGGTGTTGATGGACTCACTTATCTTCCAAGTCTTCCGCTTTTATCGTTTTAGATGGCCTTAAGCCGTATTTGTCATACTTATTTCTCTCTTGAGATACTCGATGTAATAAGTGTGTGATTGCTACTCTGTTATAAATCTTCCATTTGTACTGTGCGTGTCAGCATTACTGATCCAGGGATGACACTGGTGCACGGTAGATCAGACTGTTTGAGGTCTGGTCGCTACACATGACCTTAATGATCTTTAGTAGTTGCGGATGCTTGCTAGGGGTCCAATCATAAGTGCATATGATCCAAGTAGAGAGAGTATGTTAGCTCATGCCTCTCCCTCATATAAAATTGCAAGAATGATTACCAGTACTTGTTATCGATTGCCTAGGGACAAATGACTTTCTTGTTGACAAAAGCTATCTACTTTTATTACCTTGCAATTTACTCATAGTTTTTTCCCGCAAAGTACTTGTAGATTTATTCTTGCCAAATAGTTTCATACTTGTTTCCGGTAAAGCAAACATTAAGTGTGCGTAGAGTTGTATCAGTGGTCGATAGAACTTGAGGGAATATTTGTTCTGCCTTTAGCTCCTCGTTGGGTTCGACACTCTTATTTATCGAAGAAGGCTACAAACGATCCCCTATACTTGTGGGTCATCAGTATGTTAGCTCATGCCTCTCCCTCATATAGAATTACAAGAATGATTACCGGTACTTGTTAACGATTGCCTAGGGACAAATGACTTTCTTGTTGACAAAAGCTATCCACTTTTATTACCTTGCAATTTATTAGAAGTTTTATTCTCTCAAAGTACTCGTAGTTTTATTCTTGCAAAATAGTTTCATACTTGTTTTAGGTAAAGCAAACGTCAAGTGTGCGTAGAGTTGTATCGGTGGTCGATAGAACTGGAGGGAATATTTGTTCTTTCTTTAGCTCCTCATTGGGTTAGACACTCTTATTTATCGAAGAAGGCTACAAGCAATCCCCTATACTTGTGGGTTATCAAGACCTTTTTCTGGTGCCGTTGCCAGGGAGCAATAGCGTGGGGTGAATATTCTCGTGTGTGCTTGTTTGCTTTATCACTAAGTAGTTTTTATTCTCTATTATAAGTTGTTCTCTATCTTTAGTTATGGATATGTAACACGAAACACCAAAAAAATTAGTGGTACTTTCTACTCATGGAGATGGGGAACCTCCTAAAACCCTCGATGCTCGTTATGGGAAAAATAATATGCACTACTTTGATAATCCTGAGAAAACCCCATTCAACTTGATAATGGGAGTAACGGATCAACGTGAATACTTTAGGGATTATTGGTTGACACAAAAAGGGAAACTTTTATGGGATCAAATTTATATGTTGCATTGGTATGCTCGGGATTTATGCTTGAGATGTGATTTTACTTGTTGCTCTAGGATGAATGCTCCACACCTTCCCTTTTCATGCAAATTTAATGATAATGAAAGCTTAGCTCCTATGCTAATGGTATATATGATTATTATGATGTGGAACGGATAGAAGAATTTGTTGCTTTTAAGGGTGCTTATGAAATTGAATCTTTGTTTTTCAAGTATGAGGCTTTTGATGATGATGTTTATAGACCTGAAAATTTTGCCATCCTTGAATATTGCTATGATAATTATAAATACAATTCCGATATTGATTTATTTATTGAGAGAGTCTCCGCTGTCCAAGAAGAGACTAATATTTTGCAGGAGTCTATGGAAGAAGAAATTGATGATATTGTGAGCCCATTGGATGAAAAAGATGAGGAGGAGAGCGAAGAACAAAAGGAGGAAGAGCGGATTGATCACCCGTGCCCACCTTCTAATGAGAGTAACTCTTCAACTCATACATTGTTTAGTGTCCGTTCGTTCTTACCGAAGGATGAATGCTATGATAATTGCTATGATCCCATTGTTTCGTTTGAAATATCCCTTTTTGATGAACTTGATGCTTGCTATGCTTGTGGCCATGATGCCAATATGAATTATGCTTATGGAGATGAACTTGCTATGGTTCCTTATATTAAGAATGCAATTGTTGCTATTGCACCCACACATGATAGTCCTATTATCTTTGTGAATTCTCCAAAATCTACTATATTGGAGAAGTTTGCACTTATTAAGGATTACATTGATGGGTTGCATTCTACCATTACACATGATGATTTTGATTATTATAATATGCATGTGCTTGCTGCTCCTACTTGCAATTATTATGAGAGATGAACTACATCTCCACCTCTTTATGTTCCAATACGATAAAATTGCAAGAAACCTCTTATGCTATGTATTGGCCTTTACTTCATGTGCATGAATTGTTCTTGTATGACATGTCGATGCATAGGAAGAGAGATAGACTTCGTCATTGCATGATATATATTGCTTTGTGCTCACTACTAAATGCCAAATCATTGCTAATTAAAATTGGCTTTGATATACCTTGGGATCCGGGTGGATCCATTACTTGAGCACTTTATGCCTAGCTTAATGGCTTGAAAGAAAGCGCTGCCAGGGAGACAACCCGGAAGTTTTAGAGATTCATTTATTTCTGTTGAGTGCTTTTATAAAGTTTAAAAACAAAAAAATATAGAGGGGAACTTAAAACTTCACAAAAAGAAAAGTGAAAGTGAGAGGGACGAGCATTGTGAAAGTGGGAGCTAGACTTGAACTTTGTTTATGCCCATGGAAACTTTGTGAATCTTAATTATAGAAACTTTTCAACAAAAATAATTATCCCCTCGTACAATTCCATTGTATTATAAAAATAATGTGCCAAGATTTGCCTTTAGGATGATTAGATTGCTTGTTAGTATGTGCGGTGCAAAAACATAAACTTTGGCTGTAGCGCGCGATTTTACATTTTTTACTGGAACGTCGAAAGCTTCTAAAACTTTTTGCACAGTCTTGCTATACAATTTTTTTATTTTGTCATAATTTTTGGAGTACCAGAAGTACGGTGAATGTTCAGATTACTACAGACTGTCCTGTTTAAGATAGATTCTGTTTTTGATGCATTGTTTTGCTTGTTTTGATGAAACTATCGATTCTATCAGTGGATTAAGGCATGAAAAAGTTAATTACAGTAGCTAAAATGCAAAAACAAAATATGAATTGATTTGCAACAGTACTTAGAGTAGTGATTTTCTTTATTATACTAACGGATCTTACCGAGCTTTCTGTTGAGTTTTGTGTGGATGAAGTGATTAAAGATCAAGGAGTTCTCGGTGTGAGGAGAAGAAGGAGAGGCAAGAGCTCAAGCTTGTGGATTCCCAAGGAACCCCAAGTAAATATTCAAGGAAACTAAAGCGTCTAAGCTTGGTGACGCCCCGGAAGGCATCCCATCTTTCTTCAATAAGTATCGGTATGTTTTCGACTTCGTTTCGCCCATGTGATATGTGTGAATCTTGGAGTGTCTTTTGCGTTTAGTTTTCATTTTTCTTTTATGCACCATGCTAGTATGAGATAGTCCATGGTTTATTTATAGAATGTCCATTGCACTTCACTTATATCTTTTGAGTGTGGCTTTATGGAATGCATCATGTGCTTCACTTATATCTTTTGAAGTTTGGATTGCCTGTTTCTCTTCACATAGAAAACCCTTATTTGTAGAATGCTATTTCGCTGCACTTATAATTATTAGAGCATGATCTTTTGTAGAAAGAATTAAACTCTCATGCTTCACTTATATCTATTTAGAGAGTCAATAGGAATTGGTCATTTGGATGGTTAGTTATGAAATCCTACATAAAACTTATGGATCACTGAATATGATATGTTTGATTCCTTCCAATAGTTTTGCGATATAGAGATGACAATATGTGGGAGGTACTAGTAAACGGTTGTGGTTAGTAAGAATATTGGTGTTAAGGTTTGTGATTCCCGAATCATGCATGTATAGTCTCTCGTTATGCTATGAAGTTGGAGCATGATTTATTATTGATTGTCCTCCTTATGAGTGGCAGTCGGGGACGAGCAATGGTCTTTTCCTACCAATCTATCCCCCTAGGGGCATGCATAGTAGTACTTTGCTTCGAGGGCTAATAAAAGTTTGCAATAAGTATATGAGTTCTTTATGACTAATGTGAGTCCATGGATTATACGCACTCTTACCTTTCCGCAATTTGCTAGCCTCTACGGTACCGTGCATTATTGCCCTTTCTCACCTCGAGAGTTGGTGCAAACTTCGCCGGTGCATCCAAACCCCGTGATATGATACGCTCTATCACACATAAGCCTTATTATATCTTCCTCAAAACAGCCACCATACCTACCTATTATGGCTTTTCCATGTCCATTCTGAGATATATTGCCATGCAATTTCCACCGCTTCCGTTTGATGACGTGAGCATTCATTGTCATATTGCCTCGCATGATCATGTAGCTGACATAGTGTTTGTGGCTCAGCCACCGTTCATAATTTTTATACATGTTACGCTAGATTATTGCACATCCTGGTACATTGCCAGAGGCATTCATATAGAGTCATACTTTGTCATAGGTATTGAGTTGTAATTTTTATTTATTTTGAGTTATAAGTAAACAGAAGTGTGATGATCATCATTATTCATTTTTAGAGCAATGCCCCAGTGAGGAAAGGATGATGGAGACTATGATTCCCCCACAAGTCAGGATGAGACTCCGGACAATGAGAGAACAAGAAAAAGGAAAAAAAAGGAAAAAAAGAAAGAAAAGAAAAAGAAAAAGAAAAAAGAAAAAATAAACAAAGAGAGAAGGGGAATTGTTAGTATCCTTTACCACACTTGTGCTTCAAAGTAGCACCATGTTTTTCATACAGAGAGTCTCCTATTTAGTCACTTTCATATACTAGTGGGAATTTTTCATTATAGGATGAGATGCACACCCACTTAGTTTCATATTGAGCTTTCATACACTTATAGCTCTTAGTGGGTCCGTTGCATGGCAATCCCTACTCCTCACATTGATATCAATTGATGGGCATCTCCATAGCCCGTTGGTTATCCGTGTTGATGTGAGACTTTCTTACTTATTTGTCTTATTTATATTTACCCCTATCATCATACTCTATTCCACCTATAGTGCTATATCCATGGCTTGCGCTCATGTACTGCGTGAGGGTTGAAAAAGTTGAAGCGCGTTAGAAAGTATGAACCAATTGCTCGGCTTGTCATCGGGGTTGTGCATGATAAATACTTTGTGTTAAGAAGACAGAGCATGACAAGACTATATGATTTTGTAGGGATAACTTTCTTTAGCGTTGATATTTTGAAAGACATGATTGTTTGTTGGGATGCCTGAGTATTGATGTCTTTATGTCAAATTATAGACTATTGCTTTGAATCACTTATGTCTTAATATTCATGCCATGATTAGATATATCATCAAGTTTATGCTAGGTAGCATTCCACATGAAAAATTATCTTTTTTATCATTTAACTGATCAAGGACGAGTAGGAATTAAGCTTTGGGATGCTGATACGTCTCCGTCGTATCTATAATTATTGATTGTTCCATGCCAATATTATACAAGTTTTACATACTTTTGGCAACGTTTTATATGATTTATTGGACTAACCTATTGATCCAGTGCCCAGTGCCAGTTCATGTTTTTTGCATGTTTTTTGTATCACAGAAAATCCATATCAAACGAAGTCTAAATGCAATAAAATTTCACGGAGAATTATTTTGGAATACATATGATTTTTGGGAGTTGGAATCACCGCAAACGGAGGCCCACCCAGCCCGCAAGACACCAGGGCGCCCCAGGCCCTTGGCGCGTGGTGGTGGGTTGTGCCCTCCTCAAACATTGGTTGGAGCTCTACTTCGGGCGCAAGGAAGCTTATATCCAGAAAAAATCATGTTAAAATCTCAGCGGAATCGGAGTTACGGATCTCTGGCAATATAAGAAACAGTTTTCAGCCAGATCTGGGGAACGCGAAACAGAAGAGAACAGAGAGGGAGATCCAATCTCGGAGGGGCTCCCGCCCCTCCGCCGCCATGGAGGCCATGGACCAGAGGGGGAACTCTTCTCCCATCTAGGGGGAGGCCAAGGAATAAGAAGAAGGAGGGGGGCTCTCTCCCCATCTCTCCCGGTGGTGCCGGAGTGCCGCCGGGGCTAGGATCATGACGGCGATCTACATCAACAATCTTGCTACCGTCAACACCAACTCTCTTGTTATCGATTTGCAAGAATGATTACCGGTACTTGTTATCGATTTGCTAGGGACAAATGACTTTCTTGTTGACAAAAGCTATCCACTTTTATTACCTTGCAATTTATTCGTTGTTTTATTCTCACAATGTACTTGTAGTTTTACTCTTGCAAAATAGTTTCATACTTGTTTTAGGTAAAGCAAACGTCAAGTGTGCGTAGAGTTGTATCGGTGGTCGATAGAACTTGAGGGAATATTTTTTCTACCTTTAGCTCCTCGTTGGGTTCGACACTCTTATTTATCGAAGAAGGCTACAAACGATCCCCTATACTTGTGGGTTATCAACCGCTTCTTACTGCACCTTCTTGCTGATACTAGATGTTCCTAGTACCTCGCGAGGCACAAGGTTTCTCCTTATATACTATTTCACCTTAGCTAGAGGTCCATCTCCCCCTGGATTTCAATTCCTGGTCAAGTGATTCCCAATTAATGGAAGCACCAGCTGCGGAGGCGCTAGTCCGCCTGTTACACCGGGGAAGCAGCGCCTCGGTGTCTATCTTAGGGGTGTGTGGGGCCTAGGAGCTGCTGGCGCCCGATTTAGAGGTCACCCGGCCTTAAAGGGATGTCGGGGGGCGCTGCCAAGCACGGCGGTGGTGTGAGGTCAAGGGGAGGGCGGGACGGTGGAGGCAGGGGTCTGGGCCGGCGGTCGCTGGAGGTTCGAGAAAGATCGTCAACAATGGCTGGCGGGAGGTAGACGAAGGCCATCTCCCCGTTCCCTGTAGATCGGACGGTTCAGAAAAAATCGACTAGCCTATTTATTTCCAGTCGACTGTTATTTTGATAGGACCACATGTGGTGGTGTGCTGGAGGAGTACCTGCATTTCCCAGCCATCCCTGTGCTCATATTACAAAATCATACAGAGTATAGACTAATTTCATTTGCCATGCAATGTTGTAGAGCCATCATATGTCTGCTGTCATTTATTTTTCAGCCACCTCCTATCTGCTACTTTTACAATGCACTAGTTCTGCACACACTTCACCCATACTCTCACTATTTTTTTATGCATGGGTATTTCAGCCTCTGCCAAACTGTTGACAAAAACACGAAAGAAAAGAGAGAAGCCGCTCCAACTTTGTACGCAGGTAGGCAAGATAAGTTTCAGCACTTTAAAGGGTGCAGTGTCAGCAGATGGAGATGGTAAACGTAGCTCTGGAGTTGATGATCTCACTCGCCATGAACCACCATCCCAGGTGCTTGCTTTAACTTCGCGGTGTCATATGTGGTTGCATGTTGCATATGGTGTCTAGCTTGTATTTGAAAGGCCGAAGTCGGTTTTTATTAAGATAAGGAAAGATATTTTTTACATGAACCACCATCCCGGGAGCACCAGAAGCAAAATAGCTAGTCAGGGCACTGGCTGAGCCAGTGACAAGCCCAGCACAGACATGCATCATGTGCAAGCCAGCTAAAAAGCCACGATGGTGGCAAACAGCCTGCCTCCCACCAGGCTCTCAGGTCCTCGATGATCATGCTCAGCACTCCAGCTGGGTGTCTAGCTTGTATTGCTTCCAATTTGGTTAAATTGCATCTTATTAGCTTACACACTATACCATTGAATATGACATGCCTTCCTGTTTTTGGTACATACTACTACAGCTGTCTATTAACCATGTTCTTACATCAAACTAATGTTCTTGTGTATCCCTCATCAGTCACTTATGATGAGACAGTCAGGCCCGTGGATTACTGTGAGAAAAGATCCTCTTTTAAAGAATGCAGTGTCAGCCTCCCCACATGATTCTCAAGAAACAACAAGGCTAGATGAAGATAGTCAACATAGCTCTCTAGTTGATGACTGCATTTCCCCTACACCACCATCGCAGGTGCTTGCTCTAACTTGGCAGCGTGATATGTGGTTGCATGTTGCATATGGTGTCTAGATTGTAATTCTTCCAATCTGGTTAAATTGCATGTGCTATTATGCTTAGTTTATACATTATACCTGTTAATGTGACATGCCTTCCCGTTTTTGGTACATAGTACATCTGTCTATTAAGCATGTCCTTACATAAAACTATTGTTTTTGTATCCCACATCAATCAATTATGATGAGACACCTTTAGTATATGCAGTGTGATATTGGTTGCATCTCTTTCATATGATTTATAGCATGCACTGCTTTGTTGAAACGCCATTTATGATGGGACGCTTTTAACTTGGGAGAGTCATATTGGTTGCATCTTTCATGTGGTGTCTAGCTTGCATTGCTTCTAATTTGTTGAAATGGCTTCTGGTTAGTTTACACAAATAGTTGTGAATATGCCATGCCGTCCTGTTTTTCGTACATATTCCTTCCTCGTATTATGTGTTTGCCTTACATAAAAGTAGTGATTGTCAGTATGGTGCATGAATGAGTTCTGAAGAGGGAATTTTATTGCTTTTTTGTCGGCTTTACTTGACAATGCAAAATCAATAAAGTGGAAGGAAATTAGCAAGGCAGTGTATAATGGTGCTCCTTCCAACCAACTGAAACGGAGGGCCTCTACAGATTCTACTCCGCCACCCCCTCCCCAACAAGATTTGTAAGACAACACATGCATAGACACTCAACGTAGTTGTGTTGATGATGAGCACGTCTCCCCTAGTCCACCATCATAGGTGCTCCCTCTAACTTGGCACTATTATATGTGGTTGCATGTTATGTATGATGTCTAGCTTATATTGATTTTAATTTGTTGAATTCCATCTGCTTACTTTACACGTTATACTTGTGAATAAGACATGTGTTCCTATTTCTAGAACATACAATATCTGTCTATCACACCATGTTCTTACATCAAAGTACTATTGTTGTGTAACCTACAACAATCACTTATCATAAGACACGTTTGACTTGGGAGTCTGATATAGGTTACATCTCACATTATTTTCTAGCTTGTACTACTAATTTGTTGAAATGCACTAATGACGAGACATTTTTAACTTGGTAGAGAGATATTTGTTGCATCTTACATATGGTGTCTAGCTTTCATTGCTTATAATTTGTTGAAATGCCTTCTACTTAGTTTACACATCATAGCTGTGAATATGCAATGGCACAAATGACGAGAGACCTTTAACTTGGTAGTGTGATGTTGTTTGCATCTTGCATATGATTTATTTCTTGTACTGATTCACATTTGTTTAAATGCCAGTTATGACGAGACACTATTAACTTGGTAGACCGATATTTGTAGCATCTTTCATATGGTGTCTACCTTTCATTGCATTGCTTCCAATTTATTGAAATGCCTTCTGCTTAGTTTACACATTATAGGTCTGATTGTCTCATGTCGTCCTGTTTTTCGTACATATTACATCCTCCTATCATGCGGTTGTCTAACATCAAAGTTCAGTTCTTCTGTATCATGCACCAATTTGTTCTAAAGAACTAAATTTTTATTCCTTTTTCTTGTTGGCTTGACTTGACATGGCAAAGATAAAGAGGAAGGAACACAGAATGGTAGGGGATGGTGTTAGTACTCAGGACGCACGGAAACGGAAGCGGAAGAATTATGCAGATTCTGTTGGTATTGATGGTGCAATAGAATGTCGAATTCCACCGGAAATTCTACAAACACGGTGTCCCCTGCTACACCAGCTGCAAAACAATCCAAACACAAACTAATGGCTGCCACCAAACAAGCAACGACAACCCTAGTTGTTGGAGCACCTTCTTCCATAGTACCAACATCTGCATGAGTTACTTGTTCGACAACTCTGCTAGCGGCAAGTTCCCAAGCTCCCTTGACACCTGACACTACTTCGGAAGCACTCTTGACACAAGATGAGTTGGCAAGATCAGGTGAACCTTGTGAGCCTCAACAGCAAGAAGGTAGTTGCTCGAGTCAAGTTATAGTTGCATGCTTCTTTATATGTAGTCTCAGAGTTTGATGTACACTAGCACTTCCTATGTTCGTTGTTGAACTAGCACCTAGGCGCAAGAGGAAACAGACATCAGGGATAATGCTCGATAGGTTAACTAAATCTAGAGGAGGAAGAATGCAGATCGATTTTAAGGCAGGTTTAAAAAGGCCACGTGATGCTACAGAGTCAGCCAAGTTAGTACTAGAGGCAGCCGATGTCGTTACGTGT